>NW_007732008.1:16125-67374 GCF_000696425.1 Galeopterus variegatus
ATAGTTTCTTTACAGGAACCAAGAATAACGTAAGGACATAATTAAGGGCTAGACTGTGATGCACACTCTAAATATGGTTAGAGTTCAAAGAAGAGAAAACACCTGCTTGGGGCTTAATATAGAGCAGGATGATGTGTTTAGGGAGTTGTTCAGCCTGGAACACTTTAGAGTTATTTCATACCCATCAAAAAACAATCTGAAGCCTCTACTGTGTCCTGCAATCAAACCACCCATTTCATAGCCCATCCTTTCTCACCTTGTTATGGGTTGAATTGTGTTCCCCCAAAATTTCTGTGTCGAATTTCTGACCCCCAGTTCCTTAGAATGTAACCTTATTGGAAATAAAGTCATTGCAGATATAATTAGTTAAGGTGAGGTCATACTAGAGTAGGATAGGCCCCTAATCCAATATGATTGGTGTCCTTTAAAAAAAGGGAAATTTGGAGACACATGCACACAGGGAGAATGCCATGTGAAGACTGACGTTCTGGGCCTGGAACAGATCCTTCTCTAGTGCCTTCAGAAGGAACACGACCCTGCCGACACCTTGATCTTGGACTTCTAGCCTCCATAGCCATGAGACAACACATTTCTGCTATTTCAGCCACTTGGTACTTTGTTACAGCAGCCCTAAGAACTAATCGACACCCCATCCCCACTGCTGACTGCCATCCTACCCAGGGAACAACTTAACCCGAGCCAATGGGAGCCCCAGGAAACCTACACTCACTCTCTCAGCTAAGGGACTGTGAGCCCTGCCAAGGCCTGTGGTGTTCCCTGCCCATCTGCTGGAGGGGGTGGATAAAACAGCCTGCATCTCAGGTCCACACATTCCTGAAGACAGATGGGGATGGCCACGGTCATAGAAGCTCAGTTAGACAATATCTTCAAGGTCTGCTAGTGCCAGTCTGGTTCTAAAGCCCACCGTGGCCTCCTGCCCACAGCTGTTCAGCTTCTGCTTAAGTATAAAGAGTGGTAGGAAGTTTACTCTTTGAGTTGAGGCTTCCATTTAACAAAAATTAACTTTAATCAATGCAAAGTTTATCCTACAAGTAAGTCCAATCCAATTCTTTTTTCCTGTAACTTTCATCCCTTAGCCTAATATCTCTGCCCTCCAGGGCCCTGCCAAAAAGAAAGGAAAAATCCAGTTCTGCATCTTCTTGGCAGCTCTTCAGGTATTTGAAGACTTTTACCCTGTCCTTCCTCATCTTCTCTTGTCTCAGCAACATCCCCACCTCTGCTCTCCTCCTCCCTGAAAGAGAGGTGGCCATGTGTTCCCACATAATGAAAGGGTTTTGCATAGACCCTGTCTTGATCACTATTTCTTCCAGTTTGGGGTTTAGAGTTGGGTTTGTTGGGTTGCACAGCCTTCTGCCCTGACTTCTTTTCCAGCCATGACACATATTTGGTGGGAGTCTGCTAATTATATGGCTGGGAGCGCCAAGACGATTTAGACTGCAAGCTCTTCGCAGGCAAGGTGGCCCTGCCTATTGACATCAAGTGGGAAAACACTTTACCCAAACAGGCAGTAAATGAAAATTAAAAAGAGAGAGAGACATGCAGACACCCTCCAATTGACATCAGACTCCCAGAAAGCTCAGAAAAGTTAAAAATCCAGGAAAGTTAAAGAGAAGATTATTTTCCCCAAAAGAGAAAGAAAAAGTAAAGCTGAATTGACCCGAAAACAACCCCTGACCTCATTTGAAAAGACTCCTTTCTTTTACCTGCTACCCAGAATCCCTTCTTGGGGTGTAAATTCCCTGAAAAGCCAAATCTTTTCAGGACATAAAACTGTTGGCTGCCCTTTTGAGGGCTGAGAGCAAAGAGCTCTGAAGTTTATGCACTACATTAAGCGAGATGCCTCGGTATCCAACTAAGTTAAATTGCTTTCTATATTTAAATTGCCTGCTAGCTGGTTAGAGGTGGGAACCACAGCTGTGAAATGGATAGTTCCAGCCAATAAACAGAAAGGCATAAATCCTAATGGATTAACCTGTTATAAGTAGACAATTCTCTATGACTTTGACATGGAGCCCAACTCTTGGGAGGGAAACAGAGAGGTAAGGTGTCCCTCAGGTGTGTGGAGTGAACGTCAGGAGCAGAGCAAGAGATGAAGGGGAAGGTCT
The DNA here is from genome assembly GCF_000696425.1 of Galeopterus variegatus. Lineage (NCBI taxonomy): Eukaryota > Metazoa > Chordata > Mammalia > Dermoptera > Cynocephalidae > Galeopterus > Galeopterus variegatus. Next base: position 18,252 of record NW_007732008.1, read on the forward strand.
GAGGACCCGAGGGAGCTGGCCAGGCCACCAGAAAGTGACATTCTACACAAGACAGGAAAGAAAGAGCACTGGACTCCTCTCTACTCTCTCTTACCCTCCCCTTGGATAGAAGTTCTCTCCTTCTGCTTCTCGAAGGTGCAAACCCTTTTGAGAAACTCTCTTTGAAGTGATATGAACTCTCAGATAAGCTCTTGTCCTCCTCGTGCAACTCTTCCTTCTTGCCAAGACCCTGAAGACTAGTCACTTCAGGTAGAAACCCTGAGTAACTGCAGCAGGAGGAGGCATCTCCACCACCATCCCAAAGGCCAGCCAGGTTCCAAAGGACCTGGGTCAAGGGTGAGGAGCTGTGACCCACGTAGAGGCAGGCGGGAAGGGTGGAGCTGGCAGTTAAGTAAGGGAACATCTTTCTGCCCCAGGGCAAGTCCCTGGAAATCTCTCCTAACCCCAGATCAGGATAAGGATGATACTAGAGCATAAGAGCAGCTGGAGACCTTAGGGTTATTTGGGTCTAATCTAATGCACGAGTTAAATGTTTGTCAATCTGGAATCCCAGCACAGCTTTGAGTCCCTGGATGGCCCTGGTACCATCCTCTTGTCTCAGAACCTCCAGGACCAGAAGAACCTCCACACCCAACATGTCCAATGTACTGCTCTCCACTTCAATGCAAGCCCTGGGCTGCAATGAGACTGACCTCTTTGCTCCAAGAGGACTCAAAGAGAAGGGAGCTAGAGAACTAAGTGGTGCTGGTGATGAAGAATAGGAACCAGAGGATGTCTATGCTCAGAGATTCAGGCTGCCTAGACAGGATTTTCCAAACCCAAACATACACACACATGCAATGCTGACATGTACAACTCTGGCTTGATTTCAAGACAGAGAAACCATAAAGATAGCCCCAAAATATAGACAACAGGCAATGGTCAGGGGATAAGCTGGATTCTTGATTTATGTGACTTACTAGGTGCACTGAGAGCCAAGAGATCCTAGCTGGCCATCCTACTGGGTAATCAGACCCTGTGTTTGCCAGCTTAGCTAGGATGTGTACCCAACCAAGCCTCACACCTACAGTAATGCCCTTCTACAAGAAAACAGTACTGCTCACCACCCATCTGCCCACGGCGATGCAAAACAATACAGCCAAAACCAGATAATCAGAAGTGAAGAGAGTGGAAATAAGACATGAGCAGCAAAAAAAAAAAAAAAAAAAAAAAGATCAAGAAATAGAGGCAGTGCCTGCTGTAGGCTTCCAACTCAGGTGCTGGCAGCCCTGGGCCTCTGGGCAGAAGCCAGAGCCTCCCTCTAGGAGGCCCCACGTGAGGCTCCCTGGAGAGGAACATGGGTCAAACGGGAGGGTGGATGGTGACAAGCTGCCATCCGGCCACTCTCTGCCTCCCCATCACCTGTCTCCTGTTCCCATCTTCCAGGTGAGCCAGGTGGGCCACCCTAATCCTGTATGAATGAAACAACAACACCTTATTGAAAGAAAACTTAAATAAAGGTACTATATCTGTGAATGGAGATGCTGAATATTGTTAAAAAGTCAGTTCTTCACATTTTAATTTAAAACTTGGTATAATACCAATCAAAATTCCAAGAGAATTTTTTGATTAAAGTTTAACAAAGTGACTATAATTGCTGTGACCTTATTGAATTGTGTCTCCCAAAATCCATACATTAAAGCTTAATCCCCACTGCAACTGTCGAGGGTGGGAAATCCTATTATAGTAGTTGACAAGTGGGGCCCTGAAGAGGTGATTAGATTGTGGGACCGTGCTGTAGTGAATAGATTAATAATCGTGGTCAGGGGCGTGGTTCTGAGGGCCTTAAAAGGAGAGCACATGAGTTTTTCTCTCTCTGCTCTGCCATTTTCTGCCATGTGAGACCCCTGCATTGCCATAAAGCCACCACCAAAGAAGACCATCACCAGATGTATTCCCTGGACTTTGGACTGCCCAGCCTCTGAAACCGTAAGCAATAAATTTTATTTTCTTATAAATTACCCAGTTCCAGGTATTTTGTTACAAGCAACAGAAATGGACTAATACGATAATGGTCATCTGTAAAAATATAGATGCAATAATTTCCCTAGAACATAAAAAATAAGAATACTAAGAAGAATTTGCTGTGACAGGTGTTAAAACTGACTGAAACTGCAGAAATCAAATGGCATGAAATTGATGAACAATTAATATATAGTTCCCAAATTCAAGTATGTAAATAAATGCACACATATATATGAATTCATTTTAAAAGTAGATGTCATCACTAAACAGCCAGAAAAAGATTATTTGGGTCATTTGGTTAATTATTTAGTTAATAATTGAAAAAATTTTTCATCACAATAATTCCAGATGGGTGAATTTTATAACTCATAAAAAATATGGGAAAATATAGGTGAATAGTTAATTTACCTTATGGTAGAAAAAACTATCTAAGCATAAGAGCAAGAAACTATAAAGAGAAAGACTGAGAACATCTTTTACATGCAAAATTTAATTCTGTGCCTATCAAAAGCCTCATTATAAACAAATAGACAAATGATACATTCAAATGATACACTGAAATATAAGGATATAATTAAACATTCTTTTCACATTATAGATAGAACTCATACTTAACAAAAAGAAAAATACACCAATTAAAAGCAGGCAAGAATATAGATTACTACATAAAAATACAGATGGCCATTAAATGTTTTCTTTTTTTTTTTGTCTTTTTTTGTGACCGGTAACGGGATCGCAACCCTCAGTGTTGCGCCTGCACCGCGCTCAGCCAGTGAGCGGACCAGTCTCTGTATGGGATCCGAACCCTCAGCGGGAGCGCCACTGCACTCCCAAGCACCACACTCAACCGAGTGCGCCACTGGGCCGGCCCTAAATACTACATAAAGATACAGATGGCCATTAAACGTTTTTAATAATAATATCCAGTGCCATAAATGCTCATTCCCAATAATTGTTGATAGGAGTATACATTGATTAAAACAAAACAAAGCAAAAACAAAAAACATCCACACACACTCAAATGTTCAGGAAAGTAATTTGATAACGTGTAACAAGAATCTAACTTCTAGGAATCTATTCCAAATGATCCAAGATATAGGCAAAGACTTATGAACAATGTGTTTTATTGCATTGTTTATAAGAACAAAAAATGGAAAATAACCCTAATATCTACTTCTTGGTGACTGATTAAATAAACTACTGTGCATCCACAGGGTAGAGTATTCCAGCCATTTACTATAAATGGCATAGGAAAAGGCTCAAAATCTTAAATATTAAAAAAAACAGAACACAGACTAGAAATATGTAAGAAATTCTGTAAAAAAATGCATTTACAGAAAAGAAGATGAGAAGGAATTATTTAAATTGCTAAAAGTGGTTTTCTCTGGATGGTAGAATTGGGTTACTTTGATTTTTGTCTTTTTTTTTTTTTTTTTGTCCTTTTTGAGACCGGCCACACTGTGCTCAGCCAGCGAGCACTGTGAGCTCACCGGTCATCCCTATATAGGATCCAAACCCGCGGCGGGAGCACTGCTGCACTCCCAGCGCCCCACTCTCCCGAGTGCGCCAGGGGCTCGGCCCTGATTTTGTATTCCAGCCATTTAATATAAATGGCATAGGAAAAGGCTCAAAATCTTAAATATTAAAAAACCAGACACAGACTGGAAATATGTAAGAAATTCTGTTAAAAAATGCATCTACAGAAAAGAAGACGAGAAGGAATTATTTAAATTGCTAAAAGTGGTTTTTTCTGGATGGTAGAATTGAACTTTGATTTTTGTCTTTATAGCATTCTATAGTTTCCAAATGTTCTATACTGAACATGTTTTGCTTTTATCATTAGAATTAAAAGCAATCAAGCTTAGTCCTCCAGTGTTCCAGGAAGAGAAAAAGGAGGAGGTTCATCTCTAAAAATCACTTCTGATACAGCCCTGGTGCTTTCTCCTCCAGCACTAAACAGAGCAACAGAAGCTTTAACTCGGGCTGGCAGCAGGATTATTTATACCAGTGGCCACACTGCCACTTACTCACCCGAGGGGAGCTTCCTGCCAGATCTCCTCCTGCCCCGAATAAATCAGATTCCGCAAGCCAAGCCTCCTCGCTGGCTGCACTTCTCCATGTAAATTAGCTTGATTTGATATCCATAATTTCTCTTCTCAACTGCCGCACATGTGCACACACACCTGCTGCCTCCTTGGATGTGGCTGGCACCCACCGAGCTATCACTATCCCCGGCTATCCCCAACTCTAGCCCTCAGCCAGGCTGGGCTCTCGGGCTCCCACACTTACCCACTGCTGCAGTGCTGGGCTGCAAATGTCAGCTCACACTGTTCTCCTGCCTGGAATACCGTCCATGTCCTGCCATTAGTGCCAGCACCTCTGCAGTCCCCTGCTAAAACAATGGGAGGGCCTGCTCTGTGCAGGGATTGTGCACGGCACCAGGGACAGAAGGGTAAGGCAGGAGCCACGTCCCACAGGGCTCACCATACAGTGCAGCAGCAGCCACACAGATAAAGAGCATTTGAGCCCAATGAGAGGCACACTAGGAAGGAGATAGACTCTGGATGCTAAATAGTCACGGAGGACTTCCTGGAGGAGGTGTTGCCTGATCTGAGTCTGCAAAGATCTGTAGAATTCGTTCTGGCAAAAGTAGTGGGAGAGATTCCAGGAGAGGAAATAGACTAAATGAAGGCCCAGAGGTGTGAAGCACCTAGTGCAACAGGGAACCCCAAGCCAAAAGTTCAGCATTAAAAGAACAAGAAGCGGGGGAGAGGGAACAGAAGAGGGAAATGAGCTGGGGGAAACTAAGTCATAAAAGAGCGCTGTGTGCTGGTCCTAAGAGCTCAGTATGGCACAGGACCTCTACAAAGCTCTCCTTCCCTTTGCAGCCCCCTTGGGTCTGCGCAAGAACACTTCCTCAGCAAGTGCCCGCCTAGCTCAGCTGGCTCATGAAAAATAACTCTGGGTCTGGCACGATTAACTGGTTCTCTCTTGTGACTGCTGCCCTGACTTGCGACTTCCAGGTCCCTCCCCAACCCCTCTGGATTTTCCCATGAAAATTTGAGAGGTGTGAAGTGATTATCCTGTGCAAAGTCATGAAGATTTCACATCCTTAATTCAAAGGAACCCTCAGAGACTGGAAGGTATATCATCTGCACTCCCAAAGAGAACCCAGGGGTCTTCAAAAATTGTTTTCCCTTTACCAGCTAGCAGATGGTAGGTGGAAAATAATGGTCATGAACCGCCTGCAATCCATTCTGGTTTTAAAAGTTCACACAAGGCTGGCCAGAGATCACCACTGGCCTGGAGCCAAGGTGAGGGGTCGGCACCCCTGGCCGTGATGGACGGTGGCAACCTTCAGCTTCTAATTGCTCCCAGAGAATCCACATATGACTCCAACCCCAAATCACACACGTGGGGAGAGGAAGGACGGAAGCCAAGGCAAGAGATGCTGTCAGCAAAACCAGAATCGCTTGAGAAATGGAGGAGGCAGAACCCCCACCTTAGCCTGCCCTATAAAAGCCTAAGTGATATATTTTCTTCCCCCAGTTGATTTTTTGTGTGTCTCTCTCATAAGTCATTAATAACTAATTTCACAACCGCTGCATCATGTGACAGTCATAAAATATTGCCTGCGCTTTTCCCAGCAAATTTTAGCATTGAGCCAATAATTGAATCCAAATTATCTATTAAGTTAACTCTTTTTTTTTTTTTTTTTCCCTTTTTGTCCTTTTTTGTGTCCGGCAACGGATCGCAACCCTCAGTGTCACGCCCGTACCGGACCGGGACTGGCAACGGGATCGCAACCCTCGGTGTTACTCCCGCACCTCGCTCAGCCAGTGAGCGGCCGGTCTGTATGTGGGATCCGAACCCTCGGTGGGAGCGCAGCCGCACTCCCAAGCAGCGAACTGTAGCAGTGCGCCACCGGGCCGGCCCAAAGTTAATTCTTTAGTAGACAATATTTTACACTTGAAGTCATTTTTCACAAGTACCCTGGAATAAAGTAATTGCGGAATTTGCGATGACTTTTTCCCCCTCCTGAACAAGTAAAAATAAAATTGCTGGGTTCAGCCTGTTTTTTTTTTTTTTTGTCTTTTTTCGTGACCGGCAACGGATCGCAACCCTCAGTGTCACGCCCGTACCGGACCGGGACTGGCAACGGGATCGCAACCCTCGGTGTTACTCCCGCACCTCGCTCAGCCAGTGAGCGGCCGGTCTGTATGTGGGATCCGAACCCTCGGTGGGAGCGCAGCCGCACTCCCAAGCAGCGAACTGTAGCAGTGCGCCACCGGGCCGGCCCAAAGTTAATTCTTTAGTAGACAATATTTTACACTTGAAGCCATTTTTCACAAGTACCCTGGAATAAAGTAATTGTGGAATTTGCGATGACTTTTTCCCCCTCCAGAACAAGTAAAAATAAAATTGCTGGGTTCAGCCTGGAGGGTGTCAAGCGTTATGAATTCTTTTCTACTTTTTATCTTTTTGGTTAGAATAAGCTCCATGTCCTCAGCAATCACCAGGCGGACAACCGGACATTGTTTCTATATGGTCAGTGTCCCTGCTGCAGCTGTCCTGGGACCACCTTGCATGTCACCTTTCCTGCCAGACTGGCTTTTAAGAAGACTTTGCACTTTCGGTGAAGACAGGTGCAGAGTGCACATGGGGAGTCCAGCCAACCCACCCTCCCTTTGCTGAGAGCCAACCTCTTCAGGCATGGTCCCTGTAGCCGTGTTTGTACCAGTGACCCTGTTCCCACCCCTCCTCACTGCCCTGTCGCTGGCCATATCTAATTGGACCTGGGTAGACATGGGACCTAGGATGAGGCAATCGGAACTCTTCTTACAAGAATCTGAACTTAGGTCAGAGAGGTGCCAGCCAGTCTCTGAGGGTTCCTTTGAATTAAGGATGTGAAGTCTTCATGACTTTGCACAGGATAATCACTTCACACCTCTCAAATTTTCATGGGAAAATCCAGAGGGGTTGGAACAAGAGGAGAGGGAGGAAGGACGTGAAAGAGAATGCAAGCACGCAAGCCTGAGGAGAGAGCCAGAGAGGGCTTGAGGGCCCAGAGACAGAGGGACAGGAAACAGGGTGTGAACCCCGATTCTGGTTTGGAGTTATGGGATCCTGCATTCTCTGAATGAAATGTGTTTGGGGGGCTCCTGTGTTATTATGGGAACACACCGGAAAAAGACAAAAACAAAAACTCACATTCTAGAACCAAAAGACTCAAAGATTAGAATAGCTCTTTACTTTGGGGAGATCGAGAAGAGGGAGCAGCACATGACACCAGCCAAACTTTCTAAAAAATGCTTTGAACATTTCTCCGCACAGAGTCCCACCATCAGGATTGCTGCCCACACCTCACGGCCCCTTCTCCTTTCTCCCACTACCCAGCACTAGCAGATGGCAGCCATGGAGCGCCAGCATCCACCACCGTCCTCCCCTCACCACCAAACCCTGACGCGCAGAACAACGTGACTCATTCATGCACCCCACGTGGGTGGAGTGAGTGCCATTTCGAGTGCATGGCAAGACAGACAGGCTCCGGCTCAGGGAGGAGCCATGGACAAGACATCTTACAGTCCAAGAAGACATCATTTAACACTTCTGTCCCTGTCACATCAATGACCAAGTCCCTACTTTTTGAAGAGCCGATTTGAGTTTCTGTTATAATCAACCAAAGGATTTTACTCCACAGAAAATCCCCAGAGCCTGCCCATGACTCAGCCTTTGCCCTGATGTGACAGAAAACAGCAAGGAGCATGCGACTGGGGGCCAGACAGATCTGCGTCCTCTTAAAGATAGAACAGTGAAGCTCACATTTCTCCACTCAGTGTGACTTGCTGTCGGTCTGGGGTAAGCAGCCTTTCTAGAGTCAGGGAATTCCTCTTCTATGCCTAGTTTCCTGAGCAATGTGTTATAATGATGATTGTTATAACCGAGCGTTGAACTTGATCTTTTCTGTTGTTAGCATTATCATTATAAACAGATCTTGAACTTCACCAAATGTTTTTTCTGCAACTCTTGGGATAATTACATGATTCTTTTNCTGATGTGACAGAAAACAGCAAGGAGCATGCGACTGGGGGCCAGACAGATCTGTTGCGCGTGTCAGTCTCCTCTTAAAGATAAAACAGTGAAGCTCACATTTCTCCATTCAGTGTGACTTGCTGTCGGTCTGGGGTAAGCAGCCTTTCTAGAGTCAGGGAATTCCTCTTCTATGCCTAGTTTCCTGAGCAATGTGTTATAATGATGATTGTTATAACCGAGCGTTGAACTTGATCTTTTCTATTGTTAGCATTATCATTATAAATAGATCTTGAACTTCACCAAATGTTTTTTCTGCAACTCTTGGGATAATTACATGATTCTTTTTCTCCTTTGGTCCATTAATGTGGTGAATTGCCAGACTTTCTGCTGCTAAACCAGCCCTGCCTTCTTCACAGAAACTCACCAACACAAGTGTGGCAATTGTTTTTAACACATCGCTGGATTCAGTTAGCTAATTTTTTATTTAGCATTGTTTTTATCTATTTTTGCAAGTGAAACGGGCCTGTAATTTTTTTCCCTCCTGTCCTTACCTAACTTAAGAGTAACAATTAAACTAGCTTCATCCAATGAATCAGACAGCTTTTTCTCCTTTTTCTGCTTTCTGGAACAGCTTCTACAACATGGGGATTATTTTCTCCATAAACGTTCTGTAGAACTCAACTGTGTAGAACTATGGGTCTCGGCTTTTAAAGGGAGGGACTGGCTAGGATTTCAGTTTCTGCACTCATTAACAGTCTGAGTTTTCTTTTTTTTTTTTTTTTGCCAATTTTGGTATTTCTCATTTTGCTAGAAAGATATCCAATTTATCAAGTTTACTGGCATCTCAGAATATTTGTTTGTAATATTACTTTACTGTTTTTTATCTGTCATTTCCTTTTTCATCCAGTTCTGCTTGATGACATCTCTTCTGTTTTTCCTCAATCCATCTTGCCAGTGGTTCGTCTGTCTTGTGAATCTTTTCAAAAGACCAGCATTCAGCTTTGCCAAGCTTCTGTGATTTTTTGGTTGTAATTTGCTGTTCACTTATGTCTGCCTCTATATCTGCTATTTCCTTCTTTTCTCTAAGCTTACTCTTACAGTAGCTCTGCTACTTTTCCAGCCTCTTGAGATAAGTGCTTAGCTCATTTGTTTTCTGTATTTTCTAATAAGTGTATTTAATGCAATAACTTTTCTCTTAAATGCTGCTTTATCTATGCCCCACAAATTCTGCCATATGGATCCTTCATTCATTTAGTTACACGTACTTTGCAATTGTCTTTATTATTTCTTTTTAATCGAAAGACTGTTTAGTCTTGTCATTTTTTAGTTTCCAGACGTACAGGTTTTGGGGTGTTTTTGAGTTTGTTTTTTCTACTGTTTTAAGTTTTATTGTATTTGGGTCATAGAACATTGTGCGTGTGATGTCGATCCTTTGGAATTTATTGAGGCTGCCTTTGTGTCCTAATTTGTGGTCATTTTTGAATGTTCTACATATAATCAAAAAAGTGTGTATTTTCTGTTAGGTTTAAAGGTATATATTTGAATGTAACTATACACACATATTTAAGCTCATTAAACAAAGTTGTTCAAATCACCTATATACTTAATAAATTTTATCTGCTTGCTCTATAAACTTTTGAGAGGAATATGTTAAAAATATTCAAATCAATGGTTGATTTGTTTATTTTTTCCTCAATCCATCTTGCCAGTGGTTCATCTATCTTATTAACCTTTTCAAAAGACCAACATTCAGCTTTGCCAAGCTTCTGTGATTTTTTGGTTGTAATTTGCTGTTCTTTTATGTCTGCCTCTATATCTGCTATTTCCTTCTTTTCTTTAAGCTTATTCTTACAGTAGCTTTGCTACTTTTCCAGCCTCTTGAGATAAGTGCTTAGCTCATTTGTATTCTGTATTCTGTGTTTTCTAATAAGTGTATTTAATGCAATAACTTTTCTCTTAAATGCTGCTTTATCTATGCCCCACAAATTCTGCCATATGGCTCCTTCATTCATCTAGATACACGTACTTTTCAATTGTCTTTATTATTTCTTTTTAATCAAAAGACTGTTTAGTCTTGTCATTTTTTAGTTTCCAGACGTACAGGTTTTGGGGTGTTTTTGAGTTTGTTTTTTCTACTGTTTTAAGTTTTATTGTATTTGGGTCATAGAACATTGTGCGTGTGATGCCGATCCTTTGGAATTTATTGAGACTGCCTTTGTGTCCTAATTTGTGGTCATTTTTGAATGTTCTACATATAATCAAAAAAGTGTGTATTTTCTGTTAGGTTTAAAGGTATATATTTGAATGTAACTATACACACATATTTAAGTTCATTAAACAAAGTTGTTCAAATCACCTATATACTTAATAAATTTTATCTGCTTGCTCTATAAAATTTTGAGAGGAATATGTTAAAAATATTCAAATCAATGGTTGATTTGTTTATGTATTTCTCCTTATGTTTCTATGACTACTTTTTACATATGCATGCATCTGTAGAAGTCAACATACACCGGCATATTTGAGGCTATATTGCTAGATGAGAATATATTTTTCATGATTCTTATAGTTCTGTGATATCTTGTTCCTTCTTCTATCTTCTTATTTCCAACCTCTTGTTTTGTCTCTTGGAGAAAGTATATTCCTACATCTTGTGTTTTAAATCCGATTGCAGAGTCGCTGTATTTTGAGTGGAGTTTAATCCATCTGTATCATTGTGAATTGATGCTATATTAAGAGTTATGTTTGCTATCTTATTTCAAATTTTCCATTTTCTATCACCTGTTTTCCTTCTTGCCACCGGACAGATGAAATTTTCCTCTGCTGGTTTGAAAGCTCTATATCCTATTTTTACAGTACTGACACTAATTTCCTCTAGTTTTTCAGGCCTCAAATGTCACTGTCATCGTTGACTCCTCCGTTTCTCTCACCAATCCATCAGGATATCCTGTTGGCTCTGCCTTCACAATACATCCTGAGTCGGACCCCTTACTTCTCACCATCTGCACTGACACCAGCATCTCTCACCTGAATTAATGTCGTCATTTTCCCAACTGGTCTCCCATCTTCCAACTCAGCTGCCGAGAATGTCTTCTCAACACAGAGCCAGACCGATGCTCTTAGAAGATTAAGAGCATGTCATTCCTCTGCTCAGACTCTCCATGTCCTCTCTTCGTGTCACTCAGAGTAAAATCTAAGTCTGCATAATGGCCTGCAGTAGCTGCCACCTCCAGACAACCTCTCCTCCCAGTCCCCCTGGCTCACTCTGCTCCTGCTTCTTTGCTGTTCTTCTCACACACCAGGCATGGTGCTACCACAGGGCCTTTGCACTGCTCCCTCTTTGTAGAACACTCTTCCCCCAGACATCCACATAGACAACTTTCTCCATGAGACCTAGTCTTCCCATCTTACTTAAGTCACAGCCCTTCCCACCCTGACAGCCCTTGCAAGCCCCCTTCATGCTGCACCACTTTTTGCATAGTACTTACAAACTTGAATCATACCATTTCATTTATTTATTTATTCACTCATTCATTCATTAAGTCTTGTGCTTACTGAGCACTGTCTATCTCTCCTCACTCCATGAAAACTGTTGTCTGTTGCGGTGGCCACAGAAATGCACTGCTCAGATCCCTGCTGTGAGAAGCACAATGGACTGCTGGGCTTGGTGCTGCCCTCTGGGACCCTCCACCACAGTCACAATGAGTCTACATCTCCCACACGCTATTTCTAGTCAGGAGCTGAGCACGGCAGGTGATTAAGGCCGGTCCATTCCGGCAAAATGCAAGACTCCCCTGTAGGTGACTTTGGTTCAAGGACACCCCCACCAACCTGGCCAGACCCTTCCTGGAATCATGGGGAATCCCAAGCCTCCTCCCTTCTCCGTCTCCTTCTGCAGGTGTCAGACCAGCAGCATCACATTCTGAGGCTCTCCCTGCCTTTCCCTGCTCCCTGCCTGGGAAATCTAACCCCAGGGTGTCATCTTCTTCTCGGTGGACCTGAGCCAATGTATTTGTTTGGTTTATCGTTGTATCCCAAGCACCTAGACTTGAAATAGGTGTTCAGTATGTATCTGTGGAACGAATGTCTAAGGAAGGCTGAGTGCAAACCAATGGGATTCATCTTAAAGGCCATCCCGAGATCCCGCTCCCAAACTCCTTTTATCAGGTTTGTACTAGGGAAAGTGAAGGTGTGTCCATCGCAGCCTGGCTCTTCTGACAAGACAGTTAGCGAAATGCTAACCAGAATGTTGAGCTTGCAGGGTCCAACTGAACAATCATAACCGATACTTGCACAGTGGTTTAGAATGTTGCAAAATACCTTTTCAAACATATTGTCATATGACCCTTACCTTAATCCTGTGAACTATATTTGCATCTATCTTAAATTTGATTAAGACACACACACACCACATGCACAGAGAGAGAGGGGGTTAACTGAGCTGCTCAGATTCCTACCACAGAGCCAGGATTCAAAGCTGTTTGCATCCTGGGCCAGTGCTCTTCCCATGGGGAAGTGAGCCCTGCTGTCAGATAGTGGGAGGGGAGTGAAGGCTGGTGACTTCTGGGGAAGTCTAGTGGAGAATTAGCACAGGCTTCTTGCCAAGAGCAAGCACAGGCCTGGAGAACCAGCCCTGAGGATTGGGTCTCAGCTGCCTGGCTCTGGGGCAGGCGCTGACATGTTCCCTGGGGTTGTGCAACATGGAGGGCTACACAGGGCACTGGTCCCTGAGGCTGCAGGAATGTAGAGAACACTTAGCTTAACAAGAGTGGAGATAGAAAAGGGACACAAAGGAACACAGACTTCTCGTCCAGCCTGGGAAGACAAGACTGGGCATTGGACAGAGACTCTAGTATCAAAAGTTCTCCAGAGATGCCCTCCCACCCCCTCCAACTGAAATGAGATGAGCTCTCTTCCAATCCCAGAAACCTGGGAGTGCCTCTCATGCTCCCCATAATGAGGACTTTTGCAGTCAGAGCAGTGAAGCAGGAGCTCCACAGCTCACCACGAATGCTCCACTGCTGGGAAGCGGGCACAGAGTCAGGAGGGAGCAGCAACACTGAAGAGCCCCCTCCAGCATGCAGCAGAGGCACTCCGATAAGTGGCAGGCCAGTCGCTCAATCGCAGAAGAGCAGAGGTAGAACATACCAGAACCCCTGGCCATCTTGTGCCACTAACTACACAAGTCCCCTTCTCTCCTTTGAAGCCTGGGGCAGACCCTGCTGGCCTCTCCTCCTGCTCATCCGGGCCGGGGACCTCAACCCCTCAGGCTGCATGTGCCGCCAGTCAGCTCCACGGTCCTAGTGTGGAGGTGGCACCCAGGGCTTCCCCACCAGCCCACTACAGCACAGTGGTGGCAAGAGAGGGCTACGGCTTACAGTATATTGATCCCCGAAGCCCCCATGGTGCCTTGGCAGGGCCTGGCCTTCATCTGCGAGCAGCCTCCCCAGTTTACGCTAGTGTGCCCTACTGATGCTATCATTTTCTATGCCTGCTGTGATGGCAGAAGGGAGGAAGGAGCAGGGAGGGAGGAACTGCGGAGGCTGTGCAGCTCTGAATCTTCCTCACCCACCACGGGAGGCTGCCCCGCCCCCGTTCCGTCATTCATTCATTCAGCTAAAATGTACGGGGCACCCACCATGTGCCAGGCACACGCTAGTACATCCACTGCAAGCTCTGCTGCCAGGGGACGGGTGCCCTGCACCACCAGGAAGCTATTTAATCGTGGGCCTCAGATCCCCATCCATAAACTAACGGTACTGAGCTAGATGCTGTCCGCGATTCCTGTTAACTCTGACATTGTCTGTGTTGCCGGAAAAGATTCATAGGATATCAACGCCCCTCTTTCATCTGCTCTGCTCCCCTCCCCCACTCCCATTCAAGCAGCCTGACCTTCCCTTGACCTTGCTTCAGGGGGAGGACACAGCAGGATGGGAAACGAGCAGCCCTGGAGCCTCTTCCGGGCTCCAGTGTGTCCAAGCTTGTGTCCTTAGGGAACTGGGAAGACTCTGGGGCTTTGCCTCGATGACTAGGAGTTCAAGGATGCCCTCCCTCCTTTCTAAAGCACATTCACCCTGGCTGAGGGGAGAGAAGAGAGATATCTGAAGTGCCAGATGGTGGCCATAGGGACTCCCCTGTAGCAACCCCTTGGATGGGTGCCCAAGGACAGATGGAGACAGTGACATCTCAGTGGACACCAGCACGGACAGTTGATGTCAAGGGCCAGATGGGTCCCCCCACCCCCACCCCAAACCCCACAGTTCAACTCAACATTTCAGGAGCCTGGAATGCCCAGCGTGAGCACAAGCTACAGTAGCCCAGGGGCTGAAAGGCAGGGTGGGGAGAGGAGCTGGGCCCTCTGTGTCTGTTCTGTATCTGGCAGGACTGGCTTAGAATGGGGGGCCGTGGGTGAGATGGGGCCTCACAGGACCTGGCTGGAAAAAGCTGAGGAGTGGCAAGTGCTAGAAAGTGCCTTCCAGGGGTGAGATCCACCAGCCAGCCCCTGGGGCGACCGCCACCCAGGTGGGTTTGCACCTAGGTTCCATGCTCCTGTTCTCCTCCCCACTCCCACCATGGCCTCCTTCTTCCTAGCTGAGCCCTGTGTCCTGGCAGCCCCAGTACCCACCCACTATCTCTGACAAAGCACAGCCACACCTCATGCACAGCTGCCAACCAGCCCAAGCAGGGGTCCACTCATGCCCGACCCTGGCAAGCCCGTTGGTCCAGGGGACGAAGGCAGAGGCACATTTCCCAGATCTGCCTGGCTGCCCCACCCCCCACCCCGCCCCGGCTGCTCCTCCCATCACCGCACCACCCCCACTGCCCCTCACCAGGCCATCCGCCCCATCCCAGGAGCCCAGCCGCACCCCCAGGGGCCGCCCCTGCCTATCTCTTGACCTTCTCCTATAGCTCTAACTAACCAACGGCTACAACGTCATTACATCCCCCTTCCAAGCTGCCCACCCAGCAGTTGCCAGGGAATGATGCACTACGTATGGGGAAAATGTTACAGATAGAAAACAGTAGATGAACGAAGCTGCGGCAGGCTCCTCGCCTCCTTCCCTTTATTGAGCTGGTAACACATGTGAACACTGACTCGTAAGAGGCCCTTCTCCCAGACACTATATCTGGCAAATAATTTTCCTTCCACTGAGGTGTGTGCAGCATTCAGTCCAGGCAATTTACAGGGCTTTGTGGGGAGGGGCGGGAAGGGGACACTTAAGCTGCCAGCCAGACTGCACAGGAGCTGGGGCGGGGGGTGTCCTGTAGAGGATCAGCCACTTGCAGTGTGGACTCTAATCCCCACCCCACGGGCAACTCCGGGCGGTGCAGGAAGGCGGAGGAACAAAGCAGTAAGTCCCCAGAAGTGGAGCAGCTGGCCTTGCCATGGGCTGTGTGGCCATCCTCCCTGCTGAGCTTCTGTGCCTGCCCTCTCACTCTGTCCTCTACCAACACCATGACAAAGGCCACACAGGTATGGGGCCATCTCCCCTTGACAGATGGGGAAACAGAGACCCAGCACAAAGTAAGTGTCTCAGGCCACATAGCTTTCTGTGTACTGTGTGCTCCCAGCCCCAGGAGGGCATCTGTATCTCCCTTCTGTGGATAGAGCAGGGAGAAAAGAAGGTAAAGACTGTCCTCTCCCCACTCCCCCCAGCTGGCAAGCGAGGTGGCAGTGTGTCAGCCGCTGGTCGAGAGAACTTCCCATTAGCCATGAAGACGGGGAGACAAAAGACCTCAGACTAAAGTTAGACTGCGTGATGACAGACGAGATTAAAAGCCAGCGTCCCTCCCCAGTGTATGGCCTTCCCAGCCCTTGAAAGGCACCTGGTTATTAAGCCTCTTTACTAGGGTGAGAGGGCACCTCTTCCCCACCCCCACCACACTCACATACGTTGCCCTCCAGACAGAAAACAAAAGGCACCCAAGGTTGTCCCATGTCCAAGGGCATGACTCTGGGGGGCTGCACACAGGCCCAGGCCAGCCCCAGGCACCCCAAACCCATGGCTCACCAGAGAGGCAAAGAATGAAGCAGGAAGGGTTTGGGACCTGGAACCAAATGTCACCTGTTGTAGTCAGGAAGTCTTCACTACCGAGGTGAGCTCTCTAAACTCTCTGAGCCTCAGTTTCCTCAACTATAAAAAGGGAAGTACAGCCATTGCACGGGGGTTTTTTGGAGGATCAGGGGGAAGGTTAGACATTTTGCACAGTGCCTGGAACTCAGTAGGTGAGTTGTTCAGCCGCCTCTCCTTCACTCTTTTTTCCTTGTTAAAACATAACAGCCCATTATCTCTAAAAAGTTTTCCCCCAAGGTCAAGCTCCCCAGATATTCTGAGGCCAGGATTCATATGCCAGCAACTTAGTAAGGAAGTGTTCCCAAGGGAGACCTCTGAGGAAAAGGGGGACACATGACCAGGATGGGGAAGAAGCCAGCACAGGTGGAATTTCAGGCAGAGTCCCATGTAGGTGACCTCAGCCCGATGCCCTGGGGAGCTCTCTAGTGTCAATTACACGTTGGGGACGTCCTGATTGTGAGGCCAGGGAGCTGGGTGCTTACGGTCCTCTACACCCCGTTATTGACAAAGAGTGGGGGGCACTTTGAGAAGTGGCTCCGGTATCCCCAGATTATTGTCCTCAGGTACAGGTGTTGGAAGCAAAAGCTCACAAGAGCCAGGAAGGGGAGCCCTTGGCGATGTGGACAGAGGGAACCCCAGCTCATAACCAGTGCCATCCTCAGCAGGCGAGGAAAATCAGGGTGATCTGAGCACTCGGAAGAGACCTTTCCAAGCGCTGGTGCACACTTACCCAGACACGCTCTAATCCTCTCTCAGCAGCTTTGGCATGAAGACAGGGCAGACAGCATTACCTTCCATAAAGACAGGGACCTCCAGAGACGTGCGGTGACTCACCCCACGTCACCAAACTAATTAATAGAAACCTAAATCCAGGTTTTTGGACTCCCAGAACCGGCCTCCTTCCAAAAATAGTACCTACGCGCACGCACGCGGACACACCATATGGTGATCATTTATATGAGCACTTGGCAGCTTTTCCAGTGTGAGGTGTGGTGGACATTAGAGTGGACACTGAGCAGTCCAGGGCCACAAGGAAGGTCCTTCCCACCATGATGTGCAACGGTCCAGGGTGGTTAACAAGCTCCTTCATGGAAACATGGTGGAAATAATCCAGAGAGAACTAATCTGTCCTTGAGACCTTCATGAGTTTTCCTCCAATCAGGATACTGTGGGAAGGCGAGGTGGGGGGTAAGGAGGGGGTGTTGATGTCTCTTCCTTCTAGAAGGCTCTGCGGACCTCCGCAGTCTGTGTTGAGACCCGCAGCATTGACTACACTGTCGCCATCACTGTGTTAATTACCTTTTCCTCGAAGGCAGAGCTGGCTGCTCCCCACTGCACTGCACGTAGCGGCCGCTCCACCGTGCTGGCTGGACAGCGAAGGAGCACCTGTCACCTGGAGTAGGGCTCTGCAGTGGGGACCTCGGGAAACAGGGGGCTTGTGCCAGCACATGTGAGGGGGTGAGGACAGGGGTCAAAGACAGAGGAGACCCTCAGGGCAGGGAGAGGACACAGAAAGGAGCGTAGGAGGTCCCAAAGGCATCCTCGGCTGCCCATGAGCTTGTCCCGGAGCCCCAGCTCCCTGCAGCTGCATCTCACACGCGCTCCTCCAGCTGCTCTTCCTCAGCGCTCTAGGGCCCCAGTCCAGGTGAGAACTGTCCCACCAGCTGGGGTCTCTGCGCAAGTCCCCCAGACTCCCCGGAGCTGGCGTGTGGAAGGACGCGGAAGGAAGGGGAGGAAGAAGAGGAAGGGGGTGCACAGAGGCTGAGCAGGGGGAAGGCGCTGGTCCAGGACCCCACGGGACAGCCAGGAGAGGGTGGGCAGCAGGAAATGGGGCCTGCACTCCTGCAAATCTTCCCAACATGAAGGGAGGGAGGGAAAACATCTGTTTTCAGATGGCGTTGGAGGTGGGACGTGTTGTTTATTCTCCCTGGGGGCCGAGGAAGCAAAGGCCGCACAGAACAGAGCAGGGAGGGAGTGTGAGTGGCTGGGGACGCTGGCCCCTTGTCTGCGGGAGCTTCCTGTCTGGCCTCCCCGCCTTGCTTGCTGTAGTCTTTGCTCTGGCCGTGTGAGTTAAACTGTCTGGCACTACTGTGCAAATCAGGCAAAGATGCTCTGTCCCCTTGGGCGAGGGGCCAGGACATGCTGTTTCCCAGGGGCTTCCACTGGACAGAGGCCCCAGTGCTGGGCGGGGGCCAGGCAGTGCCTCTAGAGATGACTTACAGCAGCCCTTCATTTTTCTGGGGGGGAAACTGAGGCCCACAGAGGAGAAGGGGATGACCTAGATCTCACAGCTTCTTCTCACCCCTCCTACATGATGATGTGTCCCCAGGGGCAGCAGCCAAGCAGGGCGTGGGGAGTCACGAGCAGAATCCAGGCAGGGCAGGATGGTGGCAGACAGGGAGCTGCCTTTGCCAACACCGCCCACCCAATGCCTACCGCAGGCAGGGTTTTGGCAATTGGACCTCTGTCTCTCAATTCCCAGTTGTTCACAGCATGTCCAAACCCCACGTTTTCCAAGGCAGACTCTCATTAGTCCCTGGGGACTTCAGGGAAAAGCAGGAAGAAGACAGACATTTCCCCCCATACAAACAAAAACAACCTGGAAAATGGAGGCATTTGAGGGTGTGGCACAGCGCCAGGCATAGAGGACCTGTCCTGCCCAGAGTGAGGTGGCAGCCCCTGTGGCCCAGGGCATAGCCCTCTAATCATGTACCCCTTTGACTGCAGGTGGCAGAGAGCCTGGGTGGGAAGCACCTCAGCCAGAGGCCCCCAGGTCCTCCTGGCAGCTTTCTCATCTGCCCAGTGATTTAAGGGGCAGATGTCTGGCACCAGCTCCCACCAGAACACCGCTGGGTGGGTGGAGAGGGACGCTTCTGGGTGGGTGGAGAGGGACACCCATTAGAGCTATCAGGATTCCCTGGGGAGGTGGAGGGGGGTTTGAAAAAGTATATCCAAGGTTATAATACAATTCCATGTCTAAACACAAAAATAAATTTACATTATTTCACAGTGCCAATTGTGGAAGTAAAATGCGACACAAGCCTCTGGCTTGCTGAACACGGGCACCCAACAACAGCACGGTGCTCCTCTGCAGGACGGAGTCCGGCCTCGCGGGGAGCATCACAGGACCTCCAGGTGAAGGAGTGGGATGTTCGTTCCCATCAGACTTGGACATGGGGCTTCAAGTGTGAGGACCACGACACTGTGTTAGGACCTTCATGAGGGCGGTCTCTCCTGATCAGCTCCTTGTGGCCTCAGTGGCCTCGAAAGGATGAGCTTCCGCAATTTCCCAAACTTCTCCACTGCAGGGTAACCTGGTACTCGTGGGGAAATGTGCATTCCTGGGTCCCACCACAAACAGGGGCCTGGGACTCTGGATTAATTTTAGTAAGTAACCCAAGTGACTTCTCTGATCAGGCTGGACTAAGACACAGACTTCCAGGACAATACATCTGTACTCATCAAAAGTCCAGACTCAATACAAAGACATAACCAGAGAAGACTCGCTCCTTCCTGTACCCCCAAATCCCCACCTCCCACACCACAGAACCCCTTTTATCCATTACTGGTTTATCTTCCCAGTGTTTCTCCATGCAAATACAGGCACTCAGGAATATATATTCTTATTTCTTCCCTTTTTTTTACAAAAGATATGAAGTTATTTATATGCTCTGTCCCTTGTTTTTGTCACTTAACAAAAAAATATCCTGGAGATCTCTACATATTCACGCATGGAGATTTTCCTCCGTCTTTCTTACCACCTCACAGTTTTCTACTAGGGTGAATGTATCAGAACATATTCACCCCGTCCCCCATTCACAGACACCAGGCTGTTTCCAGTCTTTTGCTATTATACACAGTGCTGCAATGAATGACTCTGCACCTGTGTGATTTCACGCTTGTGCAGGTGTATCTGCAGGATGGATTCCCAGAGCGGGATCGCTGGGTCTAATGACAAATGCATCCTTTGCTATTATACACAGTGCTGCAATGAATGACTCTGCACCTGTGTGATTTCAGACTTGTGCAGGTGTACCTGCAGGATGGACTCCCAGAGTGGGATCGCTGGGTCTAATGACAAATGCATCCTTTGCTATTATACACAGTGCTGCAATGAATGACTCTGCACCTGTGTGATTTCACGCTTGTGCAGGTGTATCTGCAGGATGGATTCCCAGAGCGGGATCGCTGGGTCTAATGACAAATGCATCCTTTGCTATTATACACAGTGCTGCAATGAATGACTCTGCACCTGTGTGATTTCACGCTTGTGCAGGTGTACCTGCAGGATTGATTCCCAGAGTGGGATCGCTGGGTCTAATGACAAATGCATCCTTTGCTATTATACACAGTGCTGCAATGAATGACTCTGCACCTGTGTGATTTCACGCTTGTGCAGGTGTACCTGCAGGATTGATTCCCAGAGTGGGATCGCTGGGTCTAATGACAAATGCATCCTTTGCTATTATACACAGTGCTGCAATGAATGACTCTGCACCTGTGTGATTTCATGCTTGTGCAGGTGTACCTGCAGGATGGACTCCCAGAGCGGGATCGCTGGGTCTAATGACAAATGCATCCTTTGCTATTATACACAGTGCTGCAATGAATGACTCTGCACCTGTGTGATTTCACGCTTGTGCAGGTGTATCTGCAGGATGGATTCCCAGAGTGGGATCGCTGGGTCTAATGACAAATGCATCCTTTGCTATTATACACAGTGCTGCAATGAATGACTCTGCACCTGTGTGATTTCACGCTTGTGCAGGTGTATCTGCAGGATGGATTCCCAGAGTGGGATCGTTGGGTCTAATGACAAATGCATCTGTAGTGTTGGCAGACATCACCAGCGTTCCTTCTGTGCGGTTCTTCCATGTCACACCCCAGCAAGGGTGGAGACTTTCCACTTTCACCCAACTTTGCAACACTGTGGCTTGTCAAGATTGGATTTTTGCCCAATCTGAGAGGCAAGAAATGATTTCTCTCAGAGTGGTTCTGATTTGCCTTTCTCTCACTGTGAATGGCAGCACGTCTATTCAAATGACAAAGGACCGTCTGTATTTCCTTTTTGTGAACTCAATGTTTGTGGCTTTTGCCCATTTTCTGTTGGAATATGGATCTTCTTCTCAATTTCTACTTCTTTTTATATTAGAGGGATTAGCTCTTTGTGATATGAGCTGCAAATACTTTTTTCTCAGTTCGTCATTTGCTTTTCGACTCTGCATATGCTGTTTTGTGTACGTGGAGAATTTGTTTTTATTTTTATATAGTCTCATTCATTCATTTTTTTATGGCCTCAAGATTTTGCATCATAGAAAACCCGCACTCCTCCCAGGTGATCCCCATGTTTTATGACTGTTTGTTTTTAACCTTTAAATCTTTGTTGCATTTGGAGATTTTACCAGTGCAGGGTATGAAGTATGGAGTCGAATTTATCTTTTTCCAAAAATGGCTACTCTCCTGTCTCAACACCCTTTATTAAAAACTCAGGTTTACCACATCAGTTTGGGATGCACTGTGTATCACCTACTAATTTGTCGTATATATTCTGGCCCATCCTGACACTGCTGTTCTGCTCCACTGGTGTGTCTGTCTGTCTGTCAGTACCACGCTGCCTTCACTACTGGGACTGTGCAGTGTTTTCAAATTGTCGGGTAGGGCTAGTTTATTCTTTTTCTGTTTTGGGGGTTTTTTAAAAGATATTTCTCAGATTTCTTGTTTGTTTATATTTCCATGTAAACTTTTAAATACCTTGTCTAGTTCAGGGGAGGGGAAGAAATCTGTTGGTGTATTATTGGGATTGTGTGAAATGTATCAATTAAGCTAGGCAGCACTGACCTCTCTGTGATACCGAGTCCTTACATCCAAGGATGTAGAGGGGAAGAGGTGGGAAGAGAGAATCCATTTTAGCTGCAGGGTCTTGAGGCTGGGGCTGGTGTGACAGGGAAACAATAGGGTGAGTATAAAATTTGAATTCACCATGTTACCCCAGCCATCCTGCTTTAATGGCGTTTGTGGCCAAAGTTCACCCTGGTTTTTCCAGTTCTCTCCTATTATTTATTTGAGATTTTATGAGAGGACGTAAGGGACGTTGAAGAAGTTTCACAGGATACACTGAACATGTGATCTAATTTCATAGTCTCCTGAACATCCAGTTTAGGATTAGGACTGCTCGCTGTTACTGTGGGTGGTGGGGGAGGCTGCACAGGCAGAACAGAGGAAGACACATGTGGTGGACGCTTCTTATGTGCTAAGACCAGAGAAGGGGGGTTGCAAGGAGGTACAGATTCTCATACACCCCAGAGCATGTAGCTGGTTTCAGCAGCTTGTGATAATTTAATACAGAGTGTGTTGGTCTGTTTGGCTGCTATAACAAAATGCCTTGGACTGAGTAATTTATAAGCAACAGAAATTTATTTCTCACAGTTCTAGAAGCTGGGAAGTTCAAGATCAAGGTGCCAGTAGATTCAGTGTCTGGAAAGGGAGAGTTACTCATAGACAGCATCGTCTCTGTGTCCTCACATGGCAGAGGGGGCAAACAGACTCCCTCAGGCCTCTTTTATACGGGCACTAATCCCAGTCCCCTCCTAATCACCTCCCAAAGGTCCCACCTCTTAATGCCATCACCTTTGGGGTTAGGTGTCAACATATGAAATTTGGGAAACATTCAGACCATAGCACAGAGCATAGAATTCTGTGACACTGACATCAAAGAGGACATGCAAAATGGGCTTTAAGTGGTAAAGGTTAGAGAGAGAGGCATTTGTGGATAGAGGAGGTGAACCTCAACACAACATTGAGGTCAATGAAATAAATTTCCCCTGGTCTTTGCTTTGTTTGTTGGTTTTTATAAACATGCATCTGAGCCTTCCCCAAAGACACATGAGGCTCCTTTTGGCTTTAGGGCTCATCATGTTCCAGCCACACCAAACAACTCCAGGTGCCCAGAGCCAGCAGTCACTGTCACCTCGCTGTGCATTTGCACATGCGGTGCTGGGATGCCCTTTCCCCCTTCTCTGCCTGGCATCCCTTGCTCATTCTTCCAGACTCAGCTCTAGCACTCCCCTCCTACCTCCTGGAAGCCACCTGACCCTTTCCTGTACACCAAAAGTCACTGACACGCAGCCACTGTGACAGCTAATTTTATGTATCAACTTGACTGGGCCACTGGGTGCCCAGATATCTGGTTAATCATTATTTCTGGGTGT
The DNA here is from genome assembly GCF_000696425.1 of Galeopterus variegatus. NCBI lineage: Eukaryota > Metazoa > Chordata > Mammalia > Dermoptera > Cynocephalidae > Galeopterus > Galeopterus variegatus. The sequence goes on from NW_007732008.1 coordinate 41,572, forward strand.
GTCTGAGAGGGTGTTTCCAGGAGAGTCTAGCATTTGAGTCAGTAGACAGAGTAAAGCAGATCTGCCCTCCCCAGTGTGGGTGGGCATCACCTAACACATCAGAGCCCAAGTAGAATAAAAAGGCAGAAGGAGGCTGAGTTCCCTCTGCCTGACTGCTGGAGCTGGGACATCAGTCTTTCCTGCTCTTGGACTGGGACTCACACCGTCAGGGCTTCTGGTTCTCAAGCTCTCAGACTTGGACTAGAATTTATACCACTGGCTTTCCTGGGTCTCCAGCTGGCAGATGGAAGATCATGGGACCACTCAGCCTCCATAATCACATAAGCCAATTCTTTATAATTAATCTTATTTTACAGATATATTCTATTGGTTGCTTCTCTAGAGAACACTAATACAGCCACCTCCTTGATGCACCCTGGTGCTGTGTGCTATGTACATGCCCTTATGCTATACCCACATTGTATGCTTCAAAGAAAATCTCCCCGGGCTCGTCCCGGGGCGCACTCGGGAGAGTGCGGCACTGGGAGCGCAGTGACGCTCCCACCATAGGTTCGGATCCTATATAGGACTGGCCAGTGCACTCACTGGCTGAGCGTGGTGTGGGCGACACCACACCAAAGGTTGTGATCTCCTTACTGGTCATGAAAAAGACAAATAATAATAATAATAATAATAAAATCTCCCCAATTAGACTCTGAGCTTCTCCAGGGCAAGGACCTCATTTGTATCTCAGTGCTGAAAACATAGAAGACAGCCACTGTGTATTTGTAAAAACCAGCAAACAAAGCAATAAGCAAGGGGCCCTGGGTGCAAATCCCTGTCCTCTCCCATCATGTACTACAACTAAGTGACCTCAGACAAGGCATTAAACCTCTCTCAGTCTCAGTTTCCCTGCCTGTAGAATGGAGAAAACAACAACAGCTCCTCGGTGGATCATTCATAGGATTAAATAAGATAACACATGTTAAATGCCTGGCCCAGTATCTGGGGCTTAAAAAGCACTGAATTAATGTTAGCTATTATCATTGCCATTAATGAGATTTTAGTTAATGGGGTTTCAAGATTGAGCTTTACAGTCGACAAAAGGGTCTCAAGCTGGGCTCAGGTAACAGGGGCATTTCCTATAAGGAAAGCACTTTCTACTATTCTCTGCCCCATTCCAATAAATTGTCCCCACCCCAGCTATGGCCAGAGCCAGGCAGGCAAGGCCCTGCCTCTGCAGGTGGACTCAACAGAGTTTCCTGGTTGTACTGTCCCTATGAGCAGCTGCCTCCACAACAGAGAGTGCCTGAGCACACCACACAGGTTCCGCAGTCTAGGTTAGCACCTCAGTGGCACACAGAGCCCAGCAGGACAGAAGCACAGTCACAGCACCACGGACTTCCAGAGCATTCATCAGAAATGCTTACTGAACAGCAAACCCCAACTTCACAGATAGCCGCACCGGAAAACCTCTGACAAAGGCCTGGTTAGGTGACCAAGGTGGCAAATAATTAGGACAAACACTCCCCAACAGAAGCAGAAGAAACACCCCCCAAGGTCTGAGTTATTCTCCAGAAGGACACAGCAGAGAAAATTGCTTGCATCAGCCCAAGTGTTGGGAGAGGATTTTGCTCCCTAGACCAGACTTAAAGTCTGCAGAGAACAGCTTGCCTACCCAAAGGAAAGGAGGATTGGCCAGGGCTTGGGGGTCTTCCCAGGGTGGGGCTGCTGAGTGTGTCTTCACTCCCTAGGAAGGTATAGGGAGGGGCTGGCATGCAAGAGTGGATGGACGACCGTCCCCCACACACCGAAGGGAAAGGCCAGGCCACCGGCTTTGTCCTCAGCAGGGATTTTTGAAGACAGCGTCTCTTTTGGGTTCCCCATGGTCAACACATAGCAGGTCTGGATAGAAGTTGCTGAATGAATAAATCTGTTTCCCTGCATCTTGAGCTCCTGGCCAGCAGGGATTCCAGAGGACCAGGAGGGAAAGTAGGTTACCAGGTTGGAGGAGGGAGACTCAGGAGCATATCCCAGGCCTCCTTTGTCTTACAGGCCCAGGATCTCGGCTTGCCCCCCCTGGGCAGGGAGACGTGTGTTTCTCCTAGCTAAGGGTTAACACCTAGCTCTCAGCAATGTGGGGTGAGTTACCGTGTAGATTACAAATCGGTGATGGCTTCATAAAGAACTGCTGAATAAATAGGCTGTGCTTTAAAAACCTATAAATGTGGATTTAATTTTATATTGCCATTCACATTTGGAAAGTTGCTAATTGCCAGTCCGTTCGTGTGCCCAGTTCCCACTCCGGATGGAGGCACGTGTGTGCACATGATGCAGCTTCAGTGGCAGACTCCGGAGCCTTCGCTGTCTACACGTGGCCTCTCCCTTTCCCCCGCATTATTAATACTCTTTGGCAATGCTGCCTCTTGCTGCTTTTGACTTTGAACCCAGACCCCTGCTGGGAGGGCTGAGGCCCCATGTGTCCCCAGTGAGCGAGCATTGCTGCTGATGGCCAGGTGGTGCACCCCCATGGGGGGAAGGCATTCTTGCCTGATGCCAGGAGCCCAGGCTGAAGCACCCACCTAGACCCCAATTTCTGCATAGAATGGGGAGTTAGACGACCTGATCTGAAAGGCCCCTCCCAGATCTGTGCTACAAGTCTACGAACAGGACTGAATGCCTGTGCATTCTCTCCAGTGGTGTTGCAAAGTTAATCCAGGGATTTGCAGAGCCGATGTGGCCAGCACTGAGACAGGTGGTCAAGGTTGCACAAGAGGGGCATCAGGCAAGGCTTCTGACCTCGAGGAGCTTACGTTCAAGTTAGAACAGCAGGGCTCATAGGGCACGTCGCATCGCTGTGCCAGGGACGAACTTTCACTCATCGTGAAAATTTGCTGAGCACTTCCTGTGGGCCAAGAATCCTGTTACCCACTTTACTGACATGCGCTTGCTTAGTTTCCACTCCCCTGTGAGGGTAATGTCATTTCCTCCATTCTGTAAGTATGGCAGTGAAGGTCAGAGAGGTGAAAGACCTGCCCAAGTTCATGCAGCAGTCAAGGGACAGAGCAGGATGAAACTGTATGTCCTGCTTTACTCCGAAGTTCTTGAGCTCTGGGGGCTTCCTGGCTGGAGCTGGCAAAGAAGACTTTGTGGAAGAGATATGTAGTTATTTATTTATTCATTTACTGACAACCCACCCCACGTAATTTTGAGAAGCTTTAAAGTTGTGCTTATAAGAACAGGTGTGTACTCATTATAAAAGGTCAAAACCTTTATAGAGTACAGCAGGAAGGATAATCGTACCTGAAACCCGAACTAAAATTCTTTCTTCAGCCATTCGTTCAATGAGCATTTACCGAGTATATGGTAAGTTCCAGATACCAAGTGTTCTGTGCTGGGTGCACTGAGCCGAGACACACTCCCTGGCCTCAAGAAACTTAAAGGGTTGTGTGTGTGTGCGTGTGTGTGTGTGCGTGTGCGTGTGTGCGTGTGCGTGAGTGTGCGTGTGCATATATGTGTGTGCATGTGCATGTGTGCATGTGTGCTCAAAAAAAGGGAGGCTATCCACTTTAGTGTTCGGAGGGAGATCGTCGTGGGTCAGCCAGGAGCACTGAAGTAGCCTCTCTCCCAGACTTGGGGAGTCAGAGAAGGTTTCCTTGAAGGATATGTGAAAGGAGGTATGTAATGCAAGCAGCTCAGAAGTGATAGCTTTTGGGGCCGGCCCGGTGGCGCACTGGATGGTGCGCCGCTTGGGAAGCGCGGCGGCGCTCGGGCAAACCTACCTGAATCGTACGGCAAGCAAAGCAAAAAGGGAAAATATGACCTATTCCATAGTGGCCTAACATCAAGGAGGACTTTGTTTGTCCTGTACTAACATCTAAGATCACACACAGCTGTACTCAAGGAACATGGTCTACAGAGGACAGTGTCTTCCACAATGGGTTTGCAGAACATGCTAACCTTCACAAAGTGATGGTGACTTGTAGCATACCCCAAGAGAGCCCAGAGTGGAATTCTAGGATGTCCTTCAGTGAACACATCTGCTGTAGACTGGATGCCCCGCGACCTCAGTGAGGCTTAGTCCCCACTGTGACTGATAGAGGGCGGGAAATCCTATCATGGTAATTGAAAGGTGGAGCCTTGAAGAGGTGATTAGATCGCAGAACCTGCCTAGTGAATGGATGAATAATGGTGGTCAGGGGTGTGGTTCTGAGGACTTTAAAAGGAGAGTGCACGAGGAAGTGTCTCTCTTTCTGCTCTCTCCACTCCACCATTTTCGCAATGTGATATACTCTGCCGTCACTGTCGCCACCACCAAGGCTCTCACCAGATGTGTCCCCTGGACTTTGGACTTCCCAGCCTCAGAAACTGTAAGCAATAGATTTTGTTTTTGTTTTTGTTTTTTATAAATTACCCAGTTCCAAGTATTTTCTTATAAGCAACGGAAGCGGACTCATACAATGCTCATGTAGGGAATCCAACTAACGCAGTCCCCTTACGTGGCTTTCCAATTCTCAAACTTGGTTTGCCAAGTGAGCGAGAAGAACATAGAATGGGCAGTGAGGAAATCAGGGAAAGGAAATTAGGAGGGAATCTCTTTGTTAAGAGCCTGCTATTGGGTCCGGCCCGTGGCTCACTCGGGAGAGTGTGGTGCTGATAACACCAAGGCCGCATGTTCGGATCCCATATAGGGATGGCCGGTTAGCTCACTCAGGAGAGCGTGGTGCTGACAACACCAAGTCAGGGTTAAGATCCCCTGAGCTAGACACTTCATGTACATTAGCTCATTCAATACTTCCAACTCTTCAAAGTAAATGTCACTTAACCTCCTTTAAGGTGACAGCTGAGAGTTGTGGAGGTTAAGTGGCTTCCCAAAGTCACACAGTTAGGGCTCACTGAAGGACCTGAAAATTGAGCTGGTCCAGACTGACAACTTACAGCCCATCCTTGTCAGTTGACTGCCCACAGCTCTTACCTGTCCCGATCACCTGCTACCAACTACATATCTGACAGAAGAGGTAGCTGAGGCTGATGGAAGACAAGTGCCCTAGACCAGGAGAGGAACCACAGCCTTGCTTTCCTGACGCCCTGGCAGACAGCTTCTCCCTCCCACCTCTCCTCCAAGGTCCAGCAGAGGGATTGCTCACCCTACTGGAGCAGTCAGTCAAAAGCTTAAGCTTCTGGGACCCCCACTAGTGATGACTTCTCAGTGGGGAGGAGCTCATTAGGACCGATTGGCCCTCTGCCTATGCTCCACCTCAGCGACACAGCCATGTTAGGACAGCTCTGGGGGCCACACATAGGATTCCCCAAAGGGTGAACACATCCTGGACCCATGGGGGATGGGTGTCCAAAATCCTGTCCATGTTTTATTCAGAGGCAATCTCTGCCATGTACAGGAGAACCAAGATACGGAAAAGAAGAAATTCTTCCACCAGCCACCTCTGCAGATGTGTCTTTCCTTCCATCCACCCTTCCTGTGATTTCCCCTTGAATTCATGTGCAAGTAGTTCATGACATTTTTTAAAGCCCAAATGAGAGACTTAGCTAAATTCTTCACCAGCTGAAAATTATCTCAGAAAGAATGCCGTCATAGGGCCACAGAGGCCTGGACCGACAGGTTCTCAGACGGAGCCTGAGGCAGGAGGGCAGGCAGAGAGGCAGCAGGACCGGCCCGCAGTGGGGCTCCCCCTCACCTCTGCCAGGCCCAGTCATGGCCCCCCGTGGTGACCTCAGACCACAAGTAGCTGGGCCGATGCAGGGCCAGGCCCAGGAGGCCTCATCTCTGACATGGCCATTTTCCATGTTCCCTTTGATTTGTTAGCAATCAGCTTCTCCTAAAGAAACTCAAGGTTTGGTTCAGAGAATTGTAAAAGAATAAACAATTCCACCCACCCTGCATGTTTTGCCAACGAGAAACTTCTCCATGTGTGCATATGCATACCCACCGGTGCACACATACCCACCGCTGTCCCCTTGCTGGACGGGAAACAGGACATGCAAAGCTCCAGGTGGCAGCGCTCTCGCAGGCCTTTTAGTCTTCCCCTCCCCGGAAAGGACAGCATGGCGTCATGCATGCACTAAGATTTTTTTAAGTACACAGTTGTCAGTAAATTTAGAAAACTTAAGACCTAGGGTTCCTGGTTATCCCATCTCCCCTCACCTTTTAAAGTCAGCAACTGCATAGTCCCTGACCAGAAGCGAAGGAAGGAGCCTGAAGTTTCACTCAGCTACTCTGTCCTTCCTCCTTTGCCCCTGACCCCGGACCCTTGGCCCCAGGCCAATGCCCCAGAAGCCTCATCACCAATGGCTGGGAAAACATAATTATCATAAGAGGCTTTGCACCCGAGTAGACTTTTATGAAGTTATGTTTGTTCGCCCGGCATGTTGGAATCTTTCCATTTGCTCGTTCTCCTGAGATTGTTTCTATTTCCTTCCCGTTTCGAGAGGCAGCTGCTGGTCTCAGTTATAATGGCCTGGTGATTTCTAACAAGCTCCTGGTCCCTCTGCTGATGGCCTTTCTCAATCACATACCTGAACAAGCTGTTATCATTAGCCGCCTCCTAGTAAATAAAACCCACCTGCTCCCCTTCCTCCCCCGCCCTCCCCGGCTCTCTTAACCCCTCCAGGCCCAGGCTCTGCAATGAGCAGATTCTCTGAAGCTAAGTTCCCAGTGCAGAGCCAGCACGCACTCCGGGTCCAAATTCAGAAGGAGGCCTGTTGGCGCGTGGTATTTTTGTACTAGAATGTCAGTTTTTAAAGTCGGAAGCTGAGGCTGGGTAAACCAGGACAAGCGGTTATTTGGAGGGACGAGATGGAGAAATCAGATGACCATGAGCTTGATCATAAGATGAGCTGCCTGCACAGGAACGCACCGAGCTTGCTTCAACAGATGTCTAAGTCTCCAGCAGCCTCCAAGACACTCCCCCACCCAGGGGCTCTCATCAAACACCCTCGTTCCAATCCCACCGGGTCTAAATCGATGGTGCTTGGCTGGCTCGAATGAAAGCTCCCTTTATTCTACCCAGAAGAAAAGAGTTTGCAAAGCAAATTAATCATTTTAAATGAGATTGCAGGGTATGGATGTCACCACCTAAGAAGAGAAGAAACCATTTTCGAAGATGGGAGAAGGGGACTGGGCTAGGAAATAGAGTCCAGGATCCTGTCTCTGCCCTGCTGTCAACGATACGCTGTGTGGCCTGGGATAAGGTGTAGGCTCTGGACTTGCTTCAGCAGTAAGGAAAGTGTCTGAGGCCACCACTCTCCAGGTTCCGCTTTGATACACTAATTCAAAACCCTCTCTGTTCCTCTCCCCACCCCACTTACCCTCGACATCCTACCTGAACACCCTCCCAGAACCCATGGAAACTCTATGCCTACTTTCCTTCTGTCAATCAACAGACATTTCCTGAAGTCCCTCTCTCTGCTAGGCACTGCTCTAAGTGCTAAGGACAGAGCTGTGAAGAAAGAAAAAGAAATACAAAAACAGATGAAGATTCTGCCCTCTTGGAGCCTACACTCTAGTGCAAGGAGGTAGATCATAAACAAATACACACACACACACATATACAAGCATACGAATACGTGTGCATATATAGTCTGTCAAACGGTTGTAAGTGCTTTGGAAAAGTAAAGTGTTAGACAATAAAAATAAAAATAAAGTGTTAGCCCTGAAGTAGGGGACAAGAGAGGGAAGGTCTCTTTAATTAGCTGATATTTGAGCAGGGACCTGAAGGAACTGAGGGGTTTGCTATAACAATGAGTAGGAAAAGAGTGTCCTAGACAGGTGGAACGGCCACTGCAAAGACCCAGAGATGCAAGTCAGCTGGGCGTGTGCAGAGAGAAGCAAGGAGGCCACTGTGGCCGGAGCAGAGTGGCAGGGGGAGGGCAGCTGGACAAGAGGTCAGAAAGGTAGAGGAGCCAGACCACGGAGGGCCTCACAGGCCATTATAAGGGCTGGGGCCCACTTTAAAGAGATTATACTACATTTGTTTGTTCGCCCGGCATGTTGGAATCTTTCCATTTGCTCGTTCTCCTGAGATTGTTTCTATTTCCTTCCCGTTTCGAGAGGCAGCTGCTGGTCTCAGTTATAATGGCCTGGTGATTTCTAACAAGCTCCTGGTCCCTCTGCTGATGGCCTTTCTCAATCACATACCTGAACACTTGACTCCAGGGAGGGAGTTTTGTCGCAGATCGGTAAAGAGATGCCAGAAAATGCACAATGAAATTTGGAGAAGCTAGAACCTGGAAAAATATATAACCATACTTGGGCATGCCACGTGGGTGGAGTACGGCTGACCGACATGCTGACATGTACCTAGTAGGTTTCTTCTCTCCACTCCATTCCATATGGAGGGGACAGGGCCCCATGAAGGGGCTGAACTAGATGCGAGGAGGGACAATTGAGATGGAACCAGAGGGTGGATGGTTCAGGAACTTTGCATGGACATATCCCCCAAACAGCCGAGAAGAAGAGAAAGCCTGACCCAAGGCAGAGGACTCAGAGGGGAAAAAGCCCTTCCTTCTCCGGGGCCTGCAATGCTGAACACAGTGCCCACACCTAAAGGTGAAAGACAGACAGCCAGCCAGGAGGAAGAAGGTTTTGCAGGACATGGACGGAAGAGGGAATTCCTGGAAGAGAATGATTGGATCCCAAGTCTGTGCCAGGCTGAATTTCTAACAGGACCCAGGAACTAGGAGAAATCTAATCAGTATGCACACATCATACCCTGAGTCCCAAACCTGTCTTCTAAATCCCACACCTGCGTGCTTAAGTATTTGGTATCTTGGCCTGACAACAGTGGGTGGGGTGAGGAGAGGACAAGGGGAGAGGTCTCTGGGACAGCAGCCCCACGGGGTGGAAGTCAGAGGTCTTGCAGAGGACAAACAGAATCCTGAGGGATACCCCTGGGAGAGACTCCTGCTCAGGGGGTCCCTGGGAGCACCCAGCGTGCTGCCAGAAATCAATCTCTCCATCAACCATGTTGATTGCTGGAGGAGGTGGCACCCCTCTTGAGCCCTCCTACTTTCCTTCCACGTCAAATTTCATTCTGAAGTTGCAGATACCTGAGTCCGCATGGAGATGTCCAGGACCTGGCCCTAGGCTGAGCTCTCCCCAGGAGGTATGGGGAAGAGGCCCTGGGCCACCAAGAGGTCTCCTATTGGGGTCCTTCAAAACGCACAGACCCAGCAAGGCAGGTCCTGGGTGACGGGCACTTCCTAGTCCTGCCAGCCGATGCACAAGAGGAAGGAGGCTCATGGGGCTGGCTCAGCCCCGCCTTCCCACCTGCAGCAGGGACCAGCAGTTGTGACTGCATGCACAGACACTTCTCAGACTGCCCGGGTTCTTTGTAGACCTGCGCTTTCCCAGGCTGTCCTGGGGCGGCACAGTGAGGTGCAAGAGGGTGAATTCCAGGGGCTAGGGTGGGGCCACCACTGTCATCACCTGGGACCACAGTACTCCTGGACCATTTCCAATTGTCAGTGAGGTCAAGTCTCCTCTATTTGGAAGAGAAGGTTTTTCAGCAGCCCCCCCCCACCACCAGGCACCCCAGGGAGAAATGCTATGCACTCACTCCCAGGAGGGAGGCGTTCTAATACACTCAGCCAGCTTTCTAGCAACGCAAGACTTCAGAGCACTTTCAGGTTGCTGGGGCCCCTCAAAAAGGCCTTTCATCTTCCATTGTAGATAAAAGTGAAGGACGACGGACTGGACCAGCAGGTGTCATCCCACAAGGATTCGCCTGTCCAACCAGGCTGGACTCTGATTTTCAAATGGGGTAGGTGAGAGCAGCAGCCTTGATCTGAAACCGTTAACGTCCTGTGTCTGAGCGGGCGGGGGGAGGTGGGAGGCGCAGTCTGCTGTGCGGTCCTGGAAGAATCAAGAAGAGCTGTCCTGGACACCTGTCGTGTGGCTGCAGGAGCTTCAACACTGAATGGTGCTCACCGTGGCAGTGGTGCAGACTCCCCTCCTGCAGAGATGTTTGATGAGAAAAGGTCACTTTTTGCCTGGGTGGTCCACACTAGGAGACGATGTGGCCACTGACTACTGAGCAGTATCCAGGTCAAGGGCATGACTCCAGGGTGCCCTCCCCCAGGGAGGGAGGCTGGGCCGGGGGTGCCTCTTGCTCCCTTTGGCTCCAGAAGTTGGCTTCCCAAGAAATGCCATCTTGAGGGAGAGGGCTCAGGCCAGAGCATGAGATGCCAGACCCATGTGAGTCACTGGCAGCCCTCCTCAGCTCTGCTCTAGACGCAGGTGAAATATCAGAGCCACCAAGCGGGCTGGATGTGTTTACTGAAGGAGAGATGAATTCTGTCGGCTTCCAAGCCACTTTTTGCCAGACTGGTGAGTTCAGAAATAGCTGGCAATCCTAGAGTCACAGAATCCCCCTGCAGGAGGGACCTTGGAGCAGCCCATCTGACCTCTTCCTTTATGGATGAGGAGGGTGCAGTCCAGCAGGGCTGAGTGGCCTGTACCAGCCGTGCAGGGCTCTCAGGGGCACGGGCCTGCTCTTCTCCCACTCCTGGAGCAGAAGCTCCACTTTCTCTTGGCCACAGGTCCTCCACCAGCACACACACAGGAATCTTTGTGCAAATTAGGAAACAGGGAACAATATCTTCTCTAGGGCCGAGGCCCAGGGCAGGCACATGGATGGGGCAGTTGAGTGTGGCTGGATTTCAGCCCCATGTTCCTGCTGGCCTGATGCCCTGTGCACAGTACAGCCCCACAGTGGCACACACAGCCCCCACACTCCAGCCCACACCTATGTGTGCCTGGCTATAAGCCACCCGCTTTCTCCCCTTGCACCCCTGTCCCCAGGGAAGGGCCACTCCTTCCAGCCTTCTCTCCCACCAACTCACCTGTGAGTTCACTCTCCTTTCCACAATTGCCAGCCTGCCCTCTCTTCCTCCCACCGAAGGAAGATTTCAACCCCATCACCTGTCAGTCACTCCCTGCCACCCACACTCTGTGGTCCAACTGCCTGGGTTTGAAAGCTTGGCCCCAGAAATCATCTAGAGCAGAGTTTGGCAAAGTACTGTCCAGGGGACAAATCTGGCCTGAGCCTGTTTTTGCAAATGAAGTTTCATTAGGACACAGCCAGGACCAGTCATGGACATATCACTTATAACTGCTTTTGAGCTACAATGGCAGAGCTGGTCACTGCGACCACGATGGTACAGCCCGCAAAGCCTTTCATATTTACTCCAGGCCCTTTACAGAGAAAGTTCGCTCATCCCTGACCTACAGCAACCTTTCCGAGGCTCTGAGAAGTTCAGTGACTTGGCCAACGTCACTAGCTGATGACTGGCCAAGCCAGGGTTTGAGCCTGGGTCCCCTGACACTCTCCAGTATATCCCAGACTCCTTGAGGAAAGAAAATGACTTGAATACGTCATCAGACTCTCACCTCATTGTCAGCCTTTTTTCTATAGAAAAAAAGCACACAAAGTAGAGCCACTTCTGATCAGAAAGCATCAGCGTGACTCCGACCCCATGCAGGGAGTCCCTGAGAGTCCAAGGTGGCAAAGCCCGCTCTGCTCCTGCCTGGGGTCCCATCAGGGACCCGGCACCAGCCTGCCCTCCATGGGTGCTGACACGCCCCTCAGCTCAGGCCCCACGTCCAGTCAGTGCTTCCTGGCCTTGATGTTCTGGTGCTCAGGTGGTGTGGCCTTCATGCATGGAGGAGGGTCTTAGAGTGTGATATTTGGATGTCCTGTGGCTGCCATCCCTGGGTACGTGCAGAGCAAATCAGCTCTGATTTACAAATACGGGGACATCTCCTCTTTTTTCTCTTTACTCTCCCTGCCCTCTGAACTCTACTTGGCAATGCTTCCAAGAGCACAGCGCCGGTGCCTGGTACAGTCTAGTTCTCCTGTCTGCTGCAGGAAATGCACAGAAGACTCTTAGGACACACAAAGGATGGAACCCAACGCAGCTCCACACACTACCAAGAGGCAGGGCCTGATGGGCCGGGCAGGTGCTGATCAATCACGGAGGCCTGGGATAGCTTGCTCTCTGGGTGAAGGGTGTGGCATGGCTGAGTGCCCACTATGTGCCAGGCACTTGGCAGGGCATCCCATTTAAGCCTGGAACCATTCCATGAGGCACAGTCCACCTCTATTTTCCAGATGAAAAAGCGGAAGCTCAGACTGGACGTGGTCACCCAGCTGGTCAGTGGCAGATCTGGAATTCAAACCTAGGTCTGCCTGATTCCAAATATATGCACTCTCGCCTTTAGGCGCCCCTGTGAAGGCCACACGGTGTGCTGAGCCCTGTATCTGTCGGTGGTCTGACAGCCTTGACCCTCACTAGTCTGAGGCTCTGGAGAGGGAGGGGAGGGCACAGCAGTGAAGCCCAGATTAACTGGATCCCCCCCTCCAGAGGAGTGGCTTCTTCCCCTAGGAGGGCACACACATGGAGGGGGCAGCAGCCTGGCACGGCAGCTAAAGCTGAACCCCCAGAGCCAGCCTGCACGGGTTTGTATCTCAGCATGGCCACACGTCCTCTGTAATATCCTGGGCAAGGCAGTAACTTCTCTACGCATCAGCCTGCTCATGTGTAGAATGGGGGGCACAGCCCCAGCCCCCCGAGCCCCAGTGGGGATTAAATGAGTTTACAGGCATACAGTTCTGGAACAGCACCTGGCACATGATGAGGGCCATATAAGCACTGGTTAAATCTTAAATACATATATTTTTAAATATCTACATTTGTCTGTCTTCAGTAATGCTATTAAAATCCTTCAAAAATATTTGATCCCACTTTCCTGCTCTGGAGGGTACAGCACAAAACCTCCGCTTCATGCTGAAAGTGGAGTGTGGCCAGTAGTGTCCCAGTTCACTGACGCTCTGCACAGCCCTGATGTTGTAAACAACATATTTGTGAAGATTTCAAAGTCCTCACTGCGTGCACAGGTTTTAATGTAGGAAGTATAATGATGAAGTGGTGTGGCTGGGTTTTTAGAAAACACATCAGAACTTAAAAATTCAGAGTGTTCACCTCAGCAACTGGGCTTGCTCAGGGAAGGGGACGTGCTGGGCAGGAAACCAAGCCGACTGCTCCAAGCCAGCTTCAGGGTCAGCCTCCGTCCATCTGTGTCTCTGTGTCTCTCTCTTCTCTTCCAGAGCTTGGTTAGAGTTGAGAAGGACTTTAATTCTCATCTAACATAACCCTGTAGGTAGGGTAACCATGGTTGAACAAAGTGACAAGATTTTCCTAAAGCCACCCCATAAGGGACTAGAAACCAGCTTTCCCACCACAAAGAATGTCATTGGCTTTATTTACCAGTTTTGGTTCCAAATGACTTTGGCTTTCCCTAAAAAAGGTAATCTTTTTTTTTTTTTTTTACTCAAAATATTTTAACATTTACTTGTACATATTTGTGGGGTCCAGTGTGCTGTTCCACTACATGCATGTCCTGCACAATGATTCACTTAGGGTGGACAGCACAGTTTTGTGCCCGTGAGTCCAACACTTCTCCCCCGACTCCCCTCCTGTCCTCTACTCTCTACTCTCTACTTCTGTCAGAACCAATTTTTTTTAGATTCCACGTATGACTGAATCATGCAGTATTTGTCTTTTTGTGCCTGGCTTACTTCACTTAGCATGATGGTCTCCAGTTCCACCCATGTTGCTGCAAATTATATCATTCTTTTTAATAGCTGAGCAGTATTCCATGGTGTCTATATACCAGAGTTTTTTAATCCATTCATCCACTGATGAACATTTAGGTTGATTCTATCTCTTGGCTATTGTGAATACAGCTGTGATGAACATGGGAGTGCAGGTGTCTTTTTGATATGTTGATTTCATTTCCTTTGGGTTTATACCCAGTGGTGACACAGCTGGGTCATAGGATAGATGTCTTTTTAGTTCTCTGAGGAATTTCCATACTGTTTTCCACAGTGGCTGTACCAATTTACACTCCCACCAACAACACAGGAGGGTTCCCTTTTCTCTGCATCCTTGCCAGTGTTTGTTACTTTCTGTAGTGTTCATAATAGCCGTTCTAACTGGGGTGAGATGATATTTTAGTTTGGTTTTAACTTGCATTTCCCTGACGAGTGATGTTGAACATTTTTTCATGTGCCTGTTGGCCATTTGCATGTCTCCTTTTGAGAAATGTCTGTTCAGGTCCTTTGCCCATTTTTTAACTGGGTTATTTGTACTTTAGCTGTTGAGTCATTTAAGTTCCTTACATATTCTGGATATTAGCCCCTTGTCTGATGTATAGTTGGCAAACACTTTCTCCCATTCTGTAGGTTGTCTTTTCACTTTGTTGACTGTGTCCTCTGCTGTGCAGGAGGTTTTAGTTTGATGCAGTCCCATTTGCATATTTTTGCTTTAGTTGCCTGTGCCCTTGAAGTCTCCCATCTCCATTTTCCAGATGAGAAAGCTGAAGCTCAGACTGGACATGGTCACCCAGCTGGTCAGAGGCAGATCTGGAATTCAAAGCTAGGTCTGCCTGATTCCAAATATACGCACTCTCGCGTATTTAGGCTCCCCTGTGAAGGCCACACGGTATGCTGCTGTTTCTTGTTTTCTTCCAGTAGTTTCATAGTTTCAGGTTCTAAATTTAGGTCTTTGATCCATTTTGAGTTGATTTCTGTGTATGGTGAGAGATAGGGGTCTGGTTACAATCTTCTGCACATGAATGTCCAGTTTTCCTAGCACCATTTGTTGAAGAGGATGTCCTTTCTCCATTGTATATATTTGGCACCTATGTAGAAAATCAGTCAGCTGTAAGTGCATGGGTTTGGGACTCTCTATCCTATTCCATCGGCCAATTTGTCTGTTTTGTCCTCAACTTCCAAATTCTACCAAACATTCAAAGAACTAATACCAATTCTTCTCAAACTCTTCCAAAAAGTTGAAGAAGAGGGAATATTTTCAAACTCATTCTATGAAGCCAGCATTACCTTCAAAATAGCTAGTACCATGCTGTTTTGGTTACTATAGCTTTACAGTGTATTTTGAAGTCAGGAAGTATGATGCCTTCAACTTTGTTCTTTTTGTTCAACATTTCTTTAGCTCTACAGGGTCTTTTGTGGTTTCATACAAATTTTAAGATAATTTTTGCTATTTCTGTGAAGAATGCCATTGGTATTTTGATAGAGATTGCATTGAATGTATAGATTGCTTTGGGTAATATGGGCATTTTGGTGATGTTAATTCTTCTGATCCTGAACATGGGATATCTTTTCATTTATGTGTCCTCTTAAATTTTTTTCACCAGCGTTTTACAGTTTCATTGTAAGGTCTTTTGCCTCCGTGGGTAAATTTACTCCTAGGTATTTCATTTTGGAGGTAGTTATTGTGAATAGGATCATTTCCTTGATTTCTTCTTCAGCTGTTTGTTATTAGTATATAGGAAGGCTACTGTTTTTTTTGTGTGTGTGTGTTGATTTTGTATCCTGCTACTATTCTGAATTCACTTACTAGTTCTAGTAATATTCTGGTGGAGTATTTAGGGTTTTCTATGTATAGGATCACATCACCTGCAAATAGGGATAGTTTGACTTCCTCCTTTCTAATTTGGATGCCCTTTCTTTCTTTCTCTTGCCTTATTGTGCTGGCTAGAACTTCTAGCACTACACTGAATAAGAGTGGGGAAAGTGGGCATCCTTGCCTTCTTCCAGATCTTAGAGGAAAAGCCTCCAATTTATTGTCCATTCAGCATATTAGCTGTGGGTTTGTCATATATGGCCTTCATTGTGTTGAGGTACATTCCTCCTATACCTAATTTGTTGAGTGTTTTATCAGGAAAGGGTATAGGATTTTATCAAATGCTTTTTCTCTGTCTATTGAAATAATCATATGGGTTTGTTTTCCTTCATTCTATTGATGTGATATAACATGTTTGTAGATTTATGTGTTATTCATTAGAGATATCAGTCTATAGTTTTCATTTTTTGTTGGTTCAAATTTTATAATCCATTCAGCCACTCATGTCTTTTAATTGGGGCATTTAATGTTTACATTTGGGATTATTATTAATATTTAGGAACTTGTTACTGTCATTTTGCTATTTGATCTTTTTTTCCTTTTTTCTGGTGTTATTTTCTTCCTTTGTGACTGTGTGGTTTTTTCTAGCTGTATATTTTTAAGTATTGCTATTTGTTTTTAGTATGTCTCATAAGTTTTTGTGTTATGGTTACCATGAGGCTTACAAAAAAAATCATGCTATAGTTATAACAAATTATTTTAAATGAATAACAACTTAATTTTGATATCTAAAAAAAACCCAAAACCAAAGCCAACTCTATGCTTTGGCATCATTCCGCCCTGACGTTTTGATATTTGGTTGTTCTGAGTTTCACGTTTCAATGTTGCCTGTCTCTTTTATGGTGTTGAATACGTTACTGTTTGTTAAGTTCGTCCTTTTGTCTTCATACTAAGGATATAAGCAGTTTGTTCACCACCCTTACAACACCAGAGTATTCTGAGGTTATCTGTGAACTTACTTTACTAGTGAATTATGTATCTTCAGATGTTTTCTTGCTACTCTTTAGTGTCATCTTCTTCCAAATTGAAGAGCTCCCTTTAGCCTTTCATGTAAGGCAGGTCTAGTGTTGATGAATCCCCTAGATTTTGTCTGTGTAAGAAAGACATGAAATCTCCTTTATATTTGAAGGTTAGTTTTGCTGGATAGACAATTCTTGATTGACAGTCTTCTTCCCTCAGCACTCTGAATATATCATCCCATTTTCTTCTGGCCTGCAGGGTGTCTACTGAGAACTCTGACGAGAGACATATTGGGGCTCTGTTGAGTGCTGTGTGTTTCTCTTCTCTTGCTGCTTTCACTATCCTGTCTTTGTCTTTGGTTTTTGATAATTTGATTCTGATGTGCCTTGGGGGCTCCTCTTGGACTGACTTTGACTGGCGGCCTACCTCTGAGCTTCCTGTATCTGGTGCTGCCAGCTTTCTCCACACTTGGGAAATTTTCAACCATTTTCCCCTTGAACACGCTTTCTAAGTCTCTTCCTTCTTCTCCTTCAGGTGTGCCAGTTATGCAGAGGTTGTTGTGCTTGAAGGAATCCCATATTTGCTGTATTTGTTTCATTTTTTCTTCTTTTTTCTTTTTGCTCCTCTGATTGGATAATTTCGTGTTTTGTTTTTAAGCTCATTGATTCTTGCCTCTGATTAAGTCTGCTATGGGAGCTTTCTATTGAGTTTTTGTTTTTGTTTTTCCTTTTTGTCTTTTTTCGTGACCGGTAACGGGATCGCAACCCTCAGTGTCACGCCTGCACTGTGCTCAACCAGTGAGCGGACCGGTCTCTATATGGGATCCGAACCCTCGGCAGGAGCACCGCCACGCTCCCAAGTGCCGCACTCTACTGAGTGCGCCACCAGGCCGGCCCCTCTATTGAGTTTTTTAGTTCAGATAATGTATTGTTTATTTCTAGAATTTCTATTTGTTTTTTTTTTAATTAATCCTATTATTTTGTCATTTCTTGTTCTGCTCCTGAATTGTCTTCCAGATATCATTTAGTTTTCTGTCTGTATTTTGTTGTGACTCTCTGGACATCCTTAAGAGGGTTATATTGAATTCTCTGCCAGACATTTCATAGATCTGCTGTTCCTCTGGGTCCATTGCCAGTGCTTTGTTTCCTTTGGTAGTGACATATTTCTCAGTTCTTTCTCAGTCTTTGTGTCTTTATACTAATGCATGAGCATTTGAGAAACTGCTACCACTTCTAGGTTTTATCGGTATTCTTTAGTTGTGTTAGATCTTTGCTAGTTAATATCAGAGCTTTGTCTCTGGTCTGGGTTTTTTGTTTGATTTTTTGTTGGTTTGTTTTCCGTTTTGTGGTGGATTAACAGCTACCACCACCAATTAGATTCTGCACTGGAACTAATGTGCTGTCCTGTAGCTAATTCTTGAATTGGGGGAACTTCCTATGGGGACCAGAACGTGATCTCTGTGTTTGGTATAAGTTCCGGTTTTGCTACTGATTCTCTGGGGAAGGCATTTTGTGCAAATAAGATTTTAACCGTTGACGTTAATCACTTCCAGGTCTCGGATGTGTGGAAGTTCCAGCCTGTGACTGAGTCTTTCCTACAGATTGTGCCTCCTGCAGGTCTGTCGCCCTGACTGATTTCCACTGAGGCCAGCTGCTCATGTTGTGCCCCATGTTCCCCCAGAAGACCAGCCTTTCTCCTGCACTCCAGCTGCTTCTCATGGGGCAGGACATGTACACATCCTTCATGATAATTTGCTGGCCTCTGGAAAGCTCATTTCTCTAGTCAGCTGTGGTCACTTGCTCCTATGCAGGCCCAGGGGAATCCTGTCAGTGGTCTTTATGGCCTGTGGCCTTGTCTGGTGCTCTCTGAAACCCATCTGTTTCCTGCAGACTCCAAGCAAGCTCACGCAAAGGCTGCCACTGCAGGTTTTTCTGGCTTTGATCCATGTGCTGCAGCTACTCCCCACCCAGTATTACACTGGCTCAGAAACAGCCAGGGCTCAGAATGATCAGCACTGTCCCTACACCCTCTTGCTGTGGCCTCTCATGCCTTCACAAACTCCACTGCTCTCTCTTCTTCCCCTAGCTCCAGTGGTCCCTGGCTCCCAGTCTGCTTTTTAATAGTTGTGAACTGGTTATTTATGGGGAAGAGCAAGGCTGGGAATCATCTATTCTGCCATCTCGATGTCACTCCCTTCATAATCCATTTTTAGAGGATGAATATCTACCCCCACAGATACTCTTTAAAAGAATGGACAGCAGAATATGAACACATCTACTTGTATTAACATAGAATGTGTGGGTGTTTTTATCTAACCCTGGCATCGTAGCCCTTTTGGGAAGGACAGCCCACTTAAACTCACTTCACAAATTAGAAAATGCTGGCAAAGGTTTTCTCTAGCCACAGTCAACACTGGAGCTTCGCCCTTCTGTGAGTAATGGAAAGTCTGTCTTGTATGGGCATTTGGAAGTCCGTGGCATGCATGCACACACACACACACACACACACACACGCACACACACACACACACGCACACACACAGGAGAACATTTTAGCATGGTTAAGCCATAGCAGGGGTACCATCAGACCTCAGGCTCCCAGGGTCCCACAGGCAACCAGTGCAAGGAGGCCCAGCCAGGGCTCCTGAGTGGGCATCTCAGTGAGCACATGAGCCATGGTCAGGGGCCTGGGGCTGGGAGGTCTGGTGGAGACAGCAGGGGATCCCAGTCAGGGTTTGATTCCTGGAAGGACCAGGGAGAGCAGGGTCAGGCCCAGTCCTCAGAAACCTGTGCTGCCAAGCAGGTTACGAAGGCAGGGCCTGGGGTGGTGGGAACTAAGATGACAACCTTGTGTCTGGTTTCTGACTTGACAAGGTGCCAGAGCCTAGAAAGCATAGGTAAGACAGCCTTGCAGATAGATGCATGGCCCAGATCAGGAATCCCCAGGGAAAGAACGCTAATTTTATCTACTTTTCTGACTCTAAGGTAAAAGCACAGTGCGCCTATACAGCACATAGCTGCACTCTCCCCAAAATAACTCTAAAATAATTTAAAATCTGTCTCTGGTGGTCCCTACCAATCTTCTCCTGATTCCATTCCTGTTTATCTTCCTGTTTGTCTCCCTTTATCTATCCCCCAATCCCAATTTCAATGTCCAGGCCCAAAATCTGAATGTTATTGAGATTCATTCACACCATTAGTTAACATTAAGATAGTAATATTTTACTATTCCCAGTTTTATTTACATACTTTGAGAGGACCATGGAGAATCTTCTCCAAAGGAATGAATACTTAATGGTAAAATTTCAGCCATGTGATACTTGGATCGGGAGATGTGTTAAGGCAGAGTAAAGCTGCCTGGTATCCATTCCTCCTTCGTAATGGCACCTCAATTTCCTTTTGGGAAATTCTTGCTCCAGCATTATGTAGCCCAAGGGCTCACCTCCTAGTAGGGACACCAGGCGTGACATAACCTCCCTCTCCCACCTAAGTGTGGCAGAGGGTGAGCATCAGGCTCAGTTCAGTCAGCTGGACATTTGGTGGTCATTTCATCACAGAGCCAGCCACAGGCTGAACCTGGAGACCCTGCCTTCCAGCCCTTCGGGTGGCCTTTGGGTCCTGCCCTAGTCTCCCTGGGTCCTCCCACTTTCCACTCATCCTATGAGCCACCTACCCCGATAGCCTTTCAGTGAAGTACTTTTTAAGCTAACCAGCTTTGCTGTTTGCAAAGAACATGGATCCCCAAACAGACACCACCACCACCTCTACCCACTGTTGGGCCAATGGTGGCTGGGAAAGGGAGCTGGCAGGCCCACTGTCCTCCCTCCATGCAGAGGCCAGAACTCAACACACCACAGTGATCACCACCATGAACAGATGTTACTAACACAGGTGCAACCAGAAACAAGAGTCACTGGAAGGGACCCAGGCCGGGAAGGCTGGAAAATGACATCCCGGCATCTGATGGTGACAGGATGGGATCACATGCAGCCCTGAAGGCCAAGCTGAAAGGGGGAACATGCTCTCACCTGCTAGTCTTCCCTCCTCCCTCCTGCCACGTGCATGCACTCATGCGTGCACATGAACACACGCAAGCCCACACAAGTGCACATGCTCATGTACACGGACACACATGCACTCAGCCTACAGGCATCCTTCTAGTCCTCTGTGGGAGAACGTTGTTGGAGAAATATGGCAGGCCCAGTGTCCGGGCAGGGCCAGGTGGCACACGGAGGAAGAGGACAGGAAGGAGGGCAGAGAGACAGAAAAATCCCTTGCTCTTTGGACCTCGATCCCAGAACACTTACAATTGTCTCCCTTTTCTGGTTTGTCCCAAGAGACCAGGTCCCTGCCTGCACAATCACACACTATTCCACATAACTGGCTGGGCCACCCAGGCAGCCTGAAAACAAAAACACGCATGAGGCGTGACACCAGGTCCTCTCTCCCTGCCACCCTCCCCATGTCCATGTTCATTCTCCAGTCTGGGAGCAGCGGACATCTGTGCTGACAGGGAAGGGGACAGGGAGAGACCAAGGCTCAGCACAGCGGGACTTTCAGGCCCCGAGTGCCAAATGTCTCCTAAGAGAACTCCATCCATGACACCGTGTGCACACGTGCACACACACTTCCCCAGGGCACAGGGAGCCCCAGGGAAGCAGCCAAGAGTGTGCCCTGAGCCAAGAAGAAAATAGGGCGCAGGCACCCTGGAGTGAGGCAGAGGCAGCTTGCTTCCTAGTGCGTTTGTTGCAGCCTTGGCTAAGCATGAATGTGGATCCAAAGCCCCCACCACAGCCCGGTCAGCCTGACAGCAGCAGGGCACAGGGGTTGGTTTCCTTTTTTCCCATTATAGACAACATTATTAAAAAAAAATAAACTTGGGCCGGCCCGGTGGCGCGCTGGAGAGTGCGCCGCTTGGGAGTACAGCGACGCTCCCGCTGAGGGTTCGGATCCCATGTGGAGACCGGTTCCCGCTCACTGGCTGAGCACGGTGCGGGCGCAACACCGAGGGTTGTGATCCCGTTGCCGGTCCCCGGTACGGGCACGACACCGAGGGTTGCGATCCTGTTACTGGTCAGTAAAAAAGACAAAAAAAAAGGAAAAATAAATAAATAAAATAAACTTTACCATAGTACAATTTTGCTCATCTGTTGGGGTATTATTTCAACAATTTTGTTTCTTAAAAAAAGGAAACCAAGGGGAAACCACACGATCTATGTATATGGACGTGCATCTACATATATATCGAGAGAGGAGCCTCGGTATGTACATACCGTTGTCATACGTCTTAGAAATGAGGAAAGTCAACACGGAAACAGGAAGGAGAAGAGGAGAGGCCTCGGGAGACCAGAGAGTGTGCAGACGCATGTCCAGCTGCGGTCCCTTCTGCCCCTCTCAGCAGCCCCTCTCCTCAGAGGGAAACCCAGCATATGGACCACAAGAAACCAAAAAAGCCAACAACGTGTCATTTCTCTTTGACTTCAAAATTCCTGCCATCAAGGAGGAAGAAGCGCCCCAGAGCTGGTGCCCAAGTTTCGCCTCCTCCCCAGACCTCCCAGAGCTGGCCCCTGTCCCCTCCCTGCTACAGTCAGGGGGAGCCGGTGCAGCACCACCCCTCCACCAGCATCGGTGGGGGTCCCCACACCAGCTGCAGACCCACCTGGCCCACCTGAGGGTAGGTAGGGGGAGAGGGGAGAAGGCGAAACCATCTCCATCCTTGAAGCCAAGAGGAGGGCCTGAAGGTGGTCAGCCAGACCCCCACAGCCCACCCCTGGCAGGTCCCCAGGTGGGCAGCCTGAGAACGCAGCTGCAGGTGTCCCGCCCTCAGCCTGCATCGGCCACAGTCACAGTCCCTTCAGCTGCAGGGACCTAGTCTTGGTCTCTTGCTTTGGAAGGGTACAGAGCAGAAAACACCAGGAGAAGGTGAAGAGCATTTCTAGAACCTCGCACCCTCCTCAGCACTGGGCTTCCCTCACCAGGGGACCTCGGGGCCAGCTCTCAGGCTGTCCGCCTGCTTGTCTGTTTGCTTTAGAAAAACTTCTCCAGAGAAGAAACCTGGGAGCAGACAGGCTCAGAAACAAGGCGGGAAAGAAAACTATTTTTGCACGGGGTGTGTGGGTGTCTGTGTGTCCATTTCGTCAGGCCGGTGTCCTCATCTGCACTTCCAGAAATCTTCCGACGCGGTTCCCAGCGCCTGCGAGGCCAGTTTCAGCATCAGCAGGGACAGAGCAGCCAAGGCAGCCGAGGGTCTGGCTCTGCTGGGGCCTGAGTTAGTTTGATCACCTTGTTACTCCCTGGGATGATATTTGTTGTGAGCTGAGTCCACAACAGAAGGGAGACAGAAACAAAGAAAATGATTTAAAAAAAAAAATCAGCAGGGCTGGGACCCGGCCAAGCAAAGGACCCAGGAACTAGGTTCCTCAAGCTCCTGCCCTCTCTGTCCACCCAGGGGGACTCTCTTTGCGCTCTGAAAGCCCTGCCAGGCTTCTGTGGGGCAGGGACGGCAGGAACAGAAGGGAACGCTGTTCCTCTGGCTCTGTGCCCTCAGGCGTGGGAGGCAGGGCAGTGATCTCTAGGAAAACAGGCTGCCCTTCCCTGCACTGGGGCTGGGGATCTGCAACCCAGAGAGAAGGGAGACAGTACAAAGAGCTCCAGGAGGAGAGACTCCCACAGTCCACAGGAGGAGAGGACAGGGAGCCCACACTCGCCCTGTTCCTAACTGTGTCTGATTTCCTCCTCCTGCATGAAGCCTTCCCCGCACGTCTGAGCTTCTCGCTCCTTCTTCCGCAGCATCTCACACTGCGTTTTCTTCTCATTTAAGTGACCATCTTGGGTCTGTAAGTCACACACATATATATATACTGCAATGCTGGTGGCTCCTTCAAGGAAGGGACCGTGTCTTTCCATCTCTGTACCTCCTAAAAATCACAGACCCAGCACTGAGCAGCTGACCAACACATTTGTCGTAAAGAGTAAGGAAGGTGTCAGAAGGCCACTGCTCAGAGCAGCCACTCTTCCTGCCCCCACAGATCACCACAGGCCGTGGCTGCAGCCTTTGCACTCCCCTGCTGCCTCCCCAGCAGCGTGAGTTCCCACCCAGGTCCAGGCAGAAGCTCTGCTGGCCCAGCCCCTGCAGTGGGATATGGGGGCTCTGAGTCTGAGGCTTACCTGGGCAACACACCCCTCTGGCCCAGCCTCCTGCACCCACCCCCACTCTGCCCCTCGCTCACCTCTGTGAAGCACAAGCTGAACTCTCTGGAGTTGTTGGCCTTCAGCCCCTGCTCCTGTGGGAGAGAAGGCATTAGTAAGGACAGGTCACCAGGCTTTTTCTGCCTGGGCTTTGTCCCAGTAACCTACACAATGCCCTGCTATCCACCACTGGCGTCAAGCTCAGAGTACACAGTGAACAGTGCCCAATCCACACAGCACAAAGGTCCCTGCCCCTTTCTGATACCCTCTGCCATTAAGTCCCGGCTCCTCCAGTGTCCTAGAGAAGAGACCTAAACTCTGTTCTGCAACGTATGGTACATGTAGTAATTAGTCATTCACATGTCTGTCTACATGCTCCAAGCTCCTCAACAGCAGGGACCACGTCTTCTTTTCCTCAAGTTGAGCAGTGTTTGGCTCATAACAGCAGCTCAATAATTTACTAGATGCATGCATGCATGAAGGAATGAATGAATGAGTGACACAGAGCAGAAACGGCATCCACGTACCAGCTCCTGGTAATTTGTGAAGGCTGCTGGAGGGCTCCATAGAGAGAGATCGTGAGCTCTCTTCTGGGCTCAGAGGGATGAGAGCTGTAATTGATTAGTGATGTCTGCCACTGGCACATGTGGGGCAGACAGCTGGCCACTGTGCCAGGCCATTCCCACCAGAAACAGATGTGCAGCACCTGGGAGCTCTAGGACAGGTGAGGAGTGGGAAAGCTGGTGTGCTGATGACTCCAGGATTCTCCACCCTGGCCTCACCACCTGGATGCAAGACCTGAAGGTACACACGAAGAACAGCCCTCTGTTATGGTCCTCCTAATCGTGATCCATGGGAGCCAGCTGGGGACGTGGTATTTTTCCATCCTGGCTTTGAATGGCTTGTTCCCTGGGCAACGGCAGGGGAGCACTGACCACCAGAAGTACCTGGGGAGCCCAGGAAGTTATGCCTAAATCATTGCTCTTGGCCAGAAGTATCGATAATCCCTCAGACATCACAGGCAATCTACCACCCAGGGCAACTGGTCAGTCCCACAAGGACCCAGCTGTCACACAGACACCCCAGCCAAGAGTGGAGTCACCACAGTGATGATTAGTACATCAGGCACAGAGCCAGGGACCTGACCCAGGTGCCCAGACATGGTCCAGCCACCCACCAACGGCTGCCCTCGGCAAAGGCCGGGTGCTCCGAGACCCTTCCAACCCCAAGGATTGGGTTCTATACCCCAGGACTTGGCGCCACTCCCCTAGAGCTGTGTGAGGCCACTGTGGAGACAGAACACAGGCCCCTAGTTCAGAGGTTTGCTGTCGTCCCCACCTTCCACCTGCCCTCCCTCGCCCCTTTGCTAATCCTCACCCAGTCACCTCAGTCCGCACCTGTGACTTCCTGTGGCCTGTCGGGTCTGCAGGGTATAAACAGCACCTATTTATAAATAGCAACTATTTATACCCCGCATTAGTTATGCTCTGATAGTTTTAGGTATGGTAGACCTGTCCCACCCCCCTTTGGAGGTCCCTGTCTTATTTGTGACCCACCCCCACAGCCCACGCAGAACCACAGTGACAGACAGCCCAATGGGACTCCAGATTCTCACCCCTTTTCAATAAAAAAAGCTCCACTTTTATTTGTTTTATATATTTGAGTTATGCATAAAATTTTTTTTTAAAATACTCCACTGCTTAAAAAACAATAAGTTTTCAGAAAACAACTAAACTAGGTGGCCTCTAGGGAGAGGCCATGTGACATCCTGTGACTGGGATAGCAGCTCTCAGGGAAGCCCAGGGTCCTGGCCAGACCTGGTTCCATGCCAAGGTCAGCCTGCGCAGAGCAGCTGGCAAAGCCCAGGACCAGAGTCCCTTTCTCCTGCGGCTCAGCAGGTGTGAGGGGCCGAAATCTGCAGGTGGAGCCTCTCTGGAGCACACCTGGCCTGGGACTGGCTTTTGCTCTTCAGAGTGAGCAGGACTTGCCAGGTTCCTCTTCATGAAGGGAGAGCGCAGGAGGGTGTTGGTAGATATTACTCAGGAAAATGAGAGGGAAGAGAGAACGCGGAGAGAGGGAGAAGTAAGAAGAAACAAGGGGAAAGTAGAGAAAGAAAAAGGCAACAGCTGGCAGGGGGAGCAGAGGGGGAAGGGAGGAAGGGGAGGGGAGAGGG
>NW_007732008.1:67384-122890 GCF_000696425.1 Galeopterus variegatus
AGAAAGAGATGGGAGGGGCGGGGGAGGGAACAAGGTGGAGCAAGGGGCAGCAGAGGACCGTTTCATCCTCGATCTGACCCACAGTGTCAGGAGACAGTGCAAGCACCTCCCTGGGCCAGCGCCAAGGGACATCCAACCCAGTGTGTGATCTCTGACAGGGGCCACGGGGCCTTTGGTGGGAGATCAGGACTGGCCTCCATGAAGATAAGGGATAACGGGCCCGTCGTGTGCACATCTGAGTTGGCGGGAAGTGATGGACACCTCGGTGGGGCAGGCCCCCGGGGCTGCCGGCTGATCAGCTTCCCTCGCCGCCCTGAACCACTCCCTGCAAGCGCTGCGAGATTTAGTTTCTACTCTACATTTCTGTCCACACAGACACATCCTAGTCCTTCATTTTTTAGACTGAAGAGTCCTAATATCCTGGGTGTCTGTCTGCACAGCCCCTTAATCCCGAAAATAGAACAAGAAGCCTCGTTCAAGGCCTGAGAGACCACAGCCTGGACTCAAGTCTCGGTCCCCCCGGTGACCCAGGGCAAGTCTGCTGGAGCCTGGGTGTCCTCGTCTATGAAGCAGGGACAGACAAGCTCACCTGGTGGAGCTCCCGCAGTGATTAGCTGGGACTCCACATGGCACAGAAGCACCCCAGACTAAAGGCTCCGTCAGTTCCCCCGGGCATGACACTGGGCAGGGTGCAGGAGCGAGACAGTGAAGGGACGGCCAGGGGGCTGTGAGGAGACCCCCGGGGCAAGCTGGTGGCCTGGGCCATGGGGGGGGACACTGAGGCAGCCTCCTGCTCCCCCTGCCGCCTCCTGTGATGACAGGTCTGGATACAAAGTGCAGGAGGAAGCCTCTGCTGAGGGACATGCATCCCGCCTCTGCCCACCCAATTTCCAGAAAACACAGAGCAGACAGCTCAGGCCGCAGGAGCCTCCCAGATGGCCAACGTGAGTCCGCTCGCCCAGTCCTGGGCACACAGACAGTTGACCTTTCCTAAAAGCTGATCTTTCCTAAACGCAGCATGGGGGGGCGGGGGGCGGTGACAGAGAGAAAGAAATGCCACCACCTAATGCCGAAACCACCAGTGGCCCAAACTTACTGCCTCCCCCGCCACGAATGTGCCTCTCCCCCTCCCCCAAATTAGTCACAGCCCCGCCCTCCAAGGCTCACATCCTGATAGAGAAATAAACGTCCACACCAGTCAAATGAGCGGGATGAGGAGAGCAGGCTGCCCCCTCACCCAGACCCCTCTAGCTGCGGCCGTTTTCCTGAGGCCATGCCCACCTCGTGCCCAGATCTCCCTGAACGTGCTGGACTCTGGTGGAAGGAATCACAGAGCGGTCCCTGCCCCTTCCCTACTCTGAGCCTCTCATCCCCTGGAGGCGAGCTCAGGGCCTGTGTGCACAGTGTCCCAAAGGACACAGGCCTGGGCTGCCAGGATGGCCTGACTCGGAGCTTCTAACAGAAAATCCTTCTGACATGGAGGCGAGCAGAGGAACTTTGTGGGAAGTGCTGATGCATGAAAGAACTGGCCCCTGCAGGTGGCACAGGGGAAAGGCAGGGAGGATGGCAGCAAAGGCAAGCTTCATCCTTCTAGAACTTTCTCCCAGAGAGGCCGCTTTGCCCAGGGAGTTGGAAGGAAATTATTGTCATCCTCTTCTTCCTTGGCCACCTCTGTCCCTACCCACCAGCCAAGCCCAGCCTGGCAGTGCCACAGCCTCACTGGGACTGGTCTGGCCCAGATGCTATTAACTAGGTCCAGCACTGTCCTGCTTGCTGGGGCTGGTGGCTCTCTGCTGTTCCCTGCTCCTGTTCCTGGCCCTGTCCCCAAACTTCAGTGCCCTTGTCCCCCTCCCTCCCTCTGCCCCGCTGGCCAGTACCTGGCCCTCGCTCCTGCACACACCCACCCCAGCAACTCACAGCCCTCCTCCCCCTCCACTCCCGGCCCACCCTAGCTCAGCCCCTCCTTTCTTACCCGACTGTCACCACAGAGATCTCCTAACAGGTCCTCCTGTCTCTCCAGCCTCTCTCCTGCCAACCAATCTCCACCCGCTGTCAGATTAATCTCCCTCAATCACAGTCCCGATCGCGACTCAGTGCTCCCCTGTTCCAAAGCCTTCCAAGGGACCCCTTACCACTCACCACTTCAACTGCTCTTCACATTATACCCACCCCCCTTCCCATGTTTCCTCCAGATCAGGGGCTGTGAAGGGCCAAAGGGCAACTATGTTAGTTTTTGCAGGACACACAGTCTGTCACAATGACTCAACTTTGGCTGTAGCACAGACAATACACACACAGAAGGGTGTGATCCTGTCCCAATAAAACATACTTCACACAAACAGCCAGAACACACCCCTACTCGACACCCTCTATGCTGTCCTGACCCCACACCTCGGCTCCTCCTTAATCCCCCACCAGGGACGCCCGGCCTGCTCTGACCCCAGCTCTACGTCCCATGTATCCAATTCTCCCTGTTCTTCCAGGCCTGGCAGCAGGCTCCACCTTGCCTATGAGTCCTCGGCTTCCACTCCCAGTCAAAGCAGTCCTGCTCTCCTCTGATTGCATCACGCTTCATCAGTCCTCACAATGATCCGAGCGCACATCCTGTCCCTCACAGTCACCTGAGCTCACATCCTGTCCCTCACCATCATCTGAGCTCACAAGGGCCACCACAGAGCCAATCAATCAGAGACCAGCAGGAAGGAGGGGGCTCACGGAGCTGAGGGACAGGAGAGGGTGCATCTGGGGAGAAGGAACCACACCTGCGCCAGCCTCCAGGAGAGCCAAGGTCAGGGACAAGGACTTCTTCGCTCCACACTGCCAGTGCCTGACATGCTCATCAAAAAGAATATAATTAAAACAGAATCAGCGGCCTGCCCCTCCCATTTCTCTGGAAAGGAACCTGGGGAGTGATGGTGGGTGGGCACCTTAGGAGGGTCTGATTCTCTTCCTTTCCACCTGGGATGGCTGTCCCTTGCTGTCCTGCCCAGAGTGACTTAGTCAATAGGCCCCGAGTGGACAGTCACTGGGGCTAGGCAGCTCCCCGAGCCTGGGACCGATGGCACCTAACATTTGTGTAGCGCTCCTTCCTCAGCTTACAAAGCACTTCCACATACGTACGGATCGTCCACTGTCTCCACTGGAATCAAGCCAAGGTTAAGACAAGCCCCCAGACAGTGATTCTGCAGAAAACCAGGCTGGGGCTAAAAGAGACCAAGTGACAGACGGCTTAGCAAACTGCTGAGAGAAAACGGGGAAAAAAACGGGAGTCAGAATCATCAGGCCCTGAAGGGGGCTGGGGTGGGGTGCATGGAGCCACGGCTTTGAACTTCTCTATACCCACGATGAACCACATTGAGAGTCTCAGGAAAGGTCAGCAGCCCTGTGCTAAGTCAGCATCTCCCCAGGTGAGTGGACCCAGGTGACCTCGTGGACAGACAGTGGGTGCCATATGGGAGGCTGATCAGGTCCAGAGGGACATGTGGACCACGCCAGCACATGGTCACCTGACAGGTGGCACAGCCCTGACCAACCAAGCTGCCCACCACTTTAGCATGAAATTGAGCTGGCAGTTGTCTGTGCAGCAGGACCCCGAGCCCCCTGCCAGCAGCCACTCAAGCATGCCCAGTGTAATTAGGAGCTGCCCAAGGGTGACACGGGCACCTCAGCCCAATCGGGAGGGGTGGCATAATGGAGGGAGTGGGACATGGAAGGCTCCATGCTGAGCCCAACAGGAGGACATGTGGAGGTCAGCTGTCACGGAGCAGGGGACCCCAACCAGGAGGTGAAGGGGAGGCAGGAAGAGGGCCTCCTAACTGGCACGGGCATCAGGACACAAGCTATTGGTGCACTGGGTGCCAGGAGGGACCAGAGCACCTCTGCCAGGCCCAGTCCCTGCACACGTCCTCCCCTGGCACTGTGACTGCCTGCTGTTGATCATACAAGCCTGCCTCACACACAACCAGTCTTGTTCCTCCACATCTTTGCAGAGGCTCCTCAGATCCCACCAACCCGCATGGCAATTCAAGTCCCAACTCCTTCCTGAAACACTCCCTGTGCCCGCTGACCACGACCTCACTGCTCCCTCCCTCCTCTGCATTTGGCTCTCTTCTGAATTCCTTGGTGTGTGTGTGTGTGTGTGTGTGTGTGTGTGTGTGTGTGTGTGTTCAGAATTCTGCATTTGGCTCTCTTTTGAATTCCTTGGTGTGTGTGTGTGTGTGTGTGTGTATGTGTTCCCTGCCTAGAAGCAGAGATCCTATTGTAGTGAATGGTGAGATGGTATGCAGGTAGCTCAGCAGAGAGAGAGGCTAAGGGGAGCCCTAGACTGTGACTACACAGTGCCACCTGTGTCCCCTGTCATGGCACTGACTGCAGTCCACGTCTAATGCTTACTTAATTGTCTAACCCTCAACAGGACCAGAAAGACCACAAAACGTGGGACTGTGTCAGCCTCATTCACCAATGTATCCCTGGCAGCTTACATATGCAGTACACTTTAGATAGACAGATGAAGTGATGGATAGACGGATGGATGGACAGATGGGCAGATGTGTGGATGGATGTGCCTCTCCCCCTCCCCCAAATTAGTCACAGCCCCGCCGTCCAAGGCTCACACCCTGATAGAGAAATAAACGTCCACACCAGTCAAATGAGCGGGATGAGGAGAGCAGGCTGGATGGATGGATGGATGGATGAATTGATGATGGGTGGACAGACAGATGAGTGCATGGATGGAGAGATGGATGAATGGATGGATGGACAGTAAACTGATGTATGGACAAATAGATGGGTGGATAATGGAAAGATGGATGGATAGGTGGGTGGATGGATGGATGGATGGATGGACGGACGGATGGATGGACGGACGGATGGATGGATGGATGGATGGATGGATGGATGGATGAATGGACAGCAGATAGATGGGTGGATGGATGGAGAGATGGATGGCTGGGCAGATGGGTGGATGGATGGATGGAGAAATGGATGGATGCGTGGATGAATGGAGAGATGATGGATGGATAGATAAATGGGCAGACGGGTGGATACATGAAGAAATGGATGGATGAGCAGATGGATGTATGGGTGGATGGATGGAGAGATAGAGAGATGGATGGACAGTTGGGAAGAAGGGTGGATGGATGGAGAAATGGATGGATGGATGGGCAGATGGGTGGATGGATGGAGAAATGGATGGATGGATGGGCAGATGGGTGGATGGATGGAGAGATGATGGATGGATGGACAGAAGGGCAGATGGGTGGATGGATGGAGAAACGGATGGATGGATGGATGGATGGATGGATGGATGGATGGATGGATGGATGGATGGATGGATGGATGGATGGATGGATGGATGGATGGATGGATGGATGGATGGATGGATGGATGGATGGATGGATGGATGGATGGATGGATGGATGGATGGATGGATGGATGGATGGATGGATGGATGGATGGATGGATGGATGGATGGATGGATGGATGGATGGATGGATGGATGGATGGATGGATGGATGGATGGATGGATGGATGGATGGATGGATGGATGGATGGATGGATGGATAGATGGATGTATGGACAGACAAATAAACACGATGGGCTTTGGAGTCAGATGAAGGTTTGAAATCTTATTCCGCCACCAGCCAGCTGTGTGATCTTGGGTATGTCAACCAAGCCCTCTAGGTCCGTTTCCTGTGTGTAAAACAAGAATACTAATACCTCAGTGTGTGAGATTTCAATGAGATAGGTGGAGAGTCTACTAGCACACTACTTGGTAGTTAGCAGATGGTTAGTAAATGGTAACCATAAAATTTCTCTTGTACCCCCATGGTGTTTAATACAATACTGTGATGTAACACATGTTTAATACTTGCAAGATGCATGCCTAAATACATGAATAGGTGAAAAACTACTTCCACCAGCTCCTCCTTGCCTCTTGGGCCCCTGATATGAAGAGATGACCTTCAGTGCTCCCTCCCCGGCCCCAGTTTACCCATTTCCCACCCCACCTCCAGTATCATGGTGCTTCTCCAGACCCTCAGCCCCGACCCCTCACCTGGACAGATGTGCAGGTGGCCATGACACTGGTTCCCAGTCTGGTGCTATCACTGAGGTCAAAAATCTGGCAAAGGATTCTTCTCCACCCGTGGAGTCTGGGTGGCCTGGAACGAGGGGCCTTTAGGGGACATGTTCACATCTGTGCCATTGCCAAAGGCCTGGATGGCATTCCCTGGGGGACAGGGACAGGTAAATGCAGAGAAATCAGGACCTACCTCCATCACTTCCACCCCTGCCCCCACCTTGACCGCCACCTTCCCTGGAACAGCCCAGGGACTTGGGACAGTGCTGAAGCTCCTTTTCAGATAGCTACAAAGATCTCACATTTAGATAAGAGAATAGCAAGAGAGAGGCTGAAAGACAGGGAAACCAGAACAGGAAGAATACTCCTGATGAGGAATGTAGAAGAGGAAAGTAGGAAGAGACGAAGTGGGAGGCATGCGGAGTCTAGGGCAGGAATGGCCGTGCCAAGGGCAGTGTCAGGGCTGCAGACCACTCCTGTGCAAACCCCCAGCTCCCTAGGCTCAGGACCCACTGGAGCCCTTCCTGTTGTCACTGTCCTCTCTCACGAGCAGCAACTACAGCCTTCTGATGGGACCCTCTGTGTGGGCCACCCATGAGAATCAGATCCCTAACCCCACCGCCTGCACACCACAAGCACATGTGCTTTCTGAACCACCAATATGACCGTGACTCCACCTGCTGATAAGCTTTCAGAGACCCCGCACCACCACCACTGCCACCTACAGGACAATAAAATCCAAATGCCTTCAGGTGTGCAAGGCCTTTTTGAGGAGATGAGCTCAACCTGTTCAGATAACTGTCACCCCAGTCATCTTCAATGCCATGGAGCAAGACTAAGCGGTGTGCAGTCCCCTCAATCCACCAGGGTCTCTGTGGAGCCCTGGCCCTCTGCCCAGAGTGGACAGGCAGGCCCTCCCTGCCTCTTCCAAATGACCGATGTCCAGCTAGCTATCAATGGATACTCCTCTGAGAAGCTTTCAGGGCCTCCCTCCTCCTGGCCAACGTGGGCATCCCCACCCTGGGCTCCTGAAGAACCCTGTGTAGACTTCCACCTGAGGATCATTTGCCTCCTACTGAGATCACAGGTGACCTCTCAGTTTATCTCCACCAGGCTGCACACTCCTCAGTGACAGGCACCATAACTTGTATCTCTGAATCCCCTGTGCTGTGCAAAAGGGAAGGAAAGAGGGATGGATGGACAGACTGACAGAAAGAAGAAAGGAGAGAAGGACAGAGTGGAGAGATTTTCAGGTGGATGTGGGTAGCGGTGGATTTCAGGCTGAAAAGATATGGTTAGGAGTTTGATGACTTGAAAAGAAAGCACTGATTCCAAGGGGAAATAGACTCATTAAAGGCCTAACTGAGAGATGCCTGAGCTCCTCATGAGACAGCTCAGTCTCCAAAGGAGCCTGGCTGAAACTGTCAGAATAACAGACCAGAAAGCTTTGACCTTGACTTGCAATAAGTTCAGGGCCTCTGGTGGTAAACTGAGGCTGGCCTACTGGCAGTTCTGGTGTGAATCTCTGAGAGCACAAAAACCAAAGACCCCTCAGGCAACACCCATGGTGAAAAACTCCCATATGTATGACTGGCCATCCCAACTGAGGAAGAAGGGAATGGCCAGGGCAGACTCCAGAGCCCCAGGGGAGGAAGGGTTTCTGGGGATGGGGAGAACATTCCGGAACTTACGGAGGCACGGGTTCTCAGTGAAGTCCCTGAGGAACTTCTCACACTCTTCCTCCATGTTCCCACTGCCACGACAGCTACACCAGGGGGATGCCACAATGCCAGTGGGGCTGGAGTCTATGTAGTTGGGTGTCATATCAAACCCTGTGCAGGGAGAAAGACGAGGGAAAGAAGACAGGTGCAGTAGGGCCTTCCCTTTGGGCCTGCAGACCCCAGGCACAGCAGGGCAGAGCTGTGGTACCCACCTGCCTCAAACACACATACACCCCAACTCACAGTGCTAACTCTGAGCATTACTATCCCAATGACCGTGGAGGTCAGCAGGGCGTGGGGACCATAGGCACAGAGGATCCTGGGCTCCTCATCACCAGGAAGGCTGAGCAGATGCCCAGAAGCTCCTGCCCCAAATGTGGGCATTACTTTCTCCTTCACCAACAAACAGTGTGGGTGTTCTACAATCAGTGAGACCAAGGCTCACACTGTGCTGGATGCCAGTGCCAACAAGGACCAGCTAGGGAAGCCTGCACAAGTTACTCAACTGCTCTATGCCTCAGTTTCCTCATGTGAAAAATGCAGACGTCAACCCCTTCTTCGTAAGAGCTGTTGGGAAGATTCAATAAGACAGCTGTGTCAACTGCTCCGCGCAGCACCTGGAACATCAGAAAAGTGCAATGTCACCTTTTCCTCCTATTTCAAGAGCCTTACAAGGCTCCTAGAGCTCTCCCCCACCTGCCTCCCCTGTGATTTAGGAGCTGGGAACCTCCTCCTTGACAAACAACTGGCCTCTCTCTGGTTTCCTACTGCAGCTCCATCTGAATCTGCTGCAGAGAAGGCTGAGCTTCAGGCTGTCCCCAACCACAGCAGGGCAGGGCTGTGGCCCAGCCCAGTGGCAGCAAGGATCCACTGTGAGCCCAGACACACAGGGAGGGCTTACCAATCATGCCGGCATAGGAGCCCAGGCACGCCTGGTAATTGTCCGCAGGGCAGCTGGTAAGCATCTGTTAGGAAGCTCGACAACTGGCGTGGAAGTTTGCCAGCCAGGACTTGGTGGCGGGGAGAAGACCCAACAGAGAAAACAGGACTTCAGTCCAGCTGCCTTCTAGTCTCCTCTGCCCAGCCTGTGGCAGAGCACCTCCTCCCTGCAGCTCCCAGGGCTGGAGGCCAGGAAGAGGGAGGGGAGGAAAGTGGGGGGAACCATGTCTTGGGGTGCCCCAAACTGTGAGTTCCTTGAGGACAAAAACTTCCTGGAGAGCCAGGCACAAGATGCAGCTTGAAAACTCAGTGGCCGACTGACAAAAAGGACTGACTTCAAAAGGTACAGACACAGCCAGCTCTGCACGGCTTTTGGTCAGAGGAACACAGACAGGACCCGGGGTGGGTTTGTGGAGAATGCCTGGGACAGAGGCAGGAAAGCAGGGCTCTGCTCTCGGCTCAGCCACACTCCTGGATGATCTTGCCCCAGTCCTTCAACATGTCACTCTTCCCACCTGCAAAATGGGTACAATAATCTCTGCCCCAGCTACCTCATCAGATCCATCAGAGAGTCAAAGGAGCCAGCCCCTGGGGGCCTCTTTAGGGGGAGATATCCCATGGGCATTCCCAGCTGGTCTCTTTTACATCAAGTCAGAGCAAAGGCTCCCCTGCCATCCCTCCATGCCCTTCCCCAATCCCACCAGGCAGATCAGCCCCCTGGTGACCGTAGCATCCCGTCACCTGTTCTGCTCTGTCGTCACCTAGAACACTGCATCATAACTGCTTGTGCACACTCAGTGCTCCACACTTGGCCATCAGACACATGAAGACAGCCACTGTCTGACCTGGGTCTGCCCCGGGTCCCCAGCACCAGGCATGGATGTAGTGGGTTATGTGGAGTGCAGGGCCCCCAAGTCCAACGTGCATGACCATCCCCATGCCTTCTTCCTCCTGCCCTGGTGACCTGGCCATGGATTGTCACCATCAGCCTGGGCCGGGGGAGGATGTTTCCTCCCCACCATGTCTAACAGACATAGGCAGCTCCCACAGGGGAGTGCCCTTTGCCACAGACCCGCAGGTCTCGCATCATCTGCATCTCACGGCAGCTCCAAGCTCACTGGCATTGTCCCCAAGATGGGCACATAGTAGGACCTCAGTCACCATGTGCTCAGTTAGAATTCTACGGCAGCTCGATGAGCTAGCTACAGGAAGGACCCGAACACAGGTCAACCCAGAACCTCAGTGAGGTACCCCACAAAGCCATCGCCAAGGTCACCCCAAATTTAGCTCCCCCAGTTCTCCACCGGAACTTTGTCCCATTTGAGAAATGAACAGGTAGAGGAAGGAAGATGCAGGAGGTGGAGAGAGGCTGAGATGGCCTGAAGGAGGCAGCTTCATACACAAAGGTGCCCGGGGCCTGCTGAGAGCGGATCTCCGACCAAGCAGGCCCCAGGGCATCAGGAAGGAAGAGGGCTGAGCACATCCCACCACTGCACAAATTCCAGTTTGTCTGGAGGCCTCACAGTCCTGGGAGATGGTTTTAAGAGACTGAGGAAGCCCTCTGGAGAGATCCAACCTAAAGAGGCCTTGTAGGTCCCCAGCCCCAGCAAGGTCATGAGCACCACCCTTAGAGTCAGGGGACGGGAATTCTCAGCTCAGCTCTGCCCTAACTCACTGGGAGACCATGGACTCAGTTTCCTTATTTATCAAGTGAATAAAAAGTATTCTCAGTTTAAGGGTCAGCCTGTGGCTCACTTGGGAGAGCATGGAGCTGACAACACCAAGTCAAGGGTTAAGATCCCTTTACCGGTCACCTTTAAAAAAAAAAAAAACTGATGGCTGCACAATCATGTGAGCGTGCTTAATGCCCAAGTCGTACACTTCAATGGTTACAATAGCAAATTCCATTACACATCTTTTACCACAACGATTTTTTTAAAAGGTACTTTCACATCCATCTTTTATCATATAATCCTTATGAACACTCTGTGAGATCTAATAAGCAATCGTTAGCATTATCCCATTTTACAGATGAGGAAGCTGAGCCTCGGAGAAGCTAAATAAGTTTGCCCAAGATCAAGAGCTACTGAGCAGTGGAGCCAGGACTCAAGCCCAGAGCCCCAGCGAGGTCAGTCCTTTCCACTGGCAGCCCCATCACTCCTTCAAATGCACCCTCTACCTCTTCCCCGCCCAGCCCCAACACAGAGAAAAGCGGCATTTCCAACCAAGCCCTCCCCCTGCAGAACAAGACTCAGCCTTGAACATCAAGATCAGCATCTGTCACCCTGTCACCTGGCAAAGAAAAAAGTGCTATGAGAGGATGGGTGTGTGGTGGTCTCTGCCCATGCCCAGGCCTCCAGAGTCCTGAGAGATGCGGGTAGAGGGGACAGATGGGATTTGGAGACAAACAAAATGAAATCTGTTGTGGGCTGCTTTGTGTCTTCCAAAAAATATGTTGAAGACCTAATCCCCAGTACCCGTGATTGTGACCTTATTTGGAAACCAGGTCTTTGCAGATGTACTAAAGTTACAATGAGGTCATAGTGGATTATGGTGGGCCCTAAATCCACTAACTGATGTCCTTGTGAGAAGAAGAGAGATACACACACAGGGAGAAGAACATGTGACAGTGGAGGCAGAGAGGGGAGTGACACAGCTGCAAGCCAAGGAACACCAAGGACCGCCGGCCACCCCGAAGCTAAGGGAAAGGCGTAGAACAGATGCTCCCATCCCATCTTCAAAGGGAGCATGACCCTGCCCACACCCTAATGCCAGACTTCCGGCTCCAGAACTGTGTGAGAATACATTTCTGTTTTAAGACAGCCAGCTCGTGATACTTTATTAAATTACTTTTAAAGACTTTGTTATTTGCTTTGGACAAGCGTCTCCCTCCAGAAGGACCCAAGGGACTAGCGTGGGGCCCCAACACTGAGGAGGGCTGGAACAGATGCTCCCATCCCGTCTTCAAAGGGAGCATGACCCTGCCCACACCCGAATGCCAGACTTCCGGCTCCAGAACCGTGCGAGAATACATTTCTGTTTTAAGACAGCCAGCTTGTGATACTTCATTACAGTACTTTTAAAGACTTCGTTATTTGCTTTGGACAAGCGTCTCCCTCCAGAAGGAGCCAAGGGACTAGCGTGGGGCCCCAACACTGAGGAGGGCTGCAGATGGCAGGACAGAGCCAGAACTGGGCTCCTGGACGGTGTGGAGGAGGCTGCAGATCATGAGCAAAGCCACTGGTTACCATCTTCAAGCCAAAGAGGTGTCCAAGCATCATGAGCAGCAAGTTGAACTGTGTCCCCCAAAGTCCAGGCATTAGAAACTTGACCCCCACTGTGACAGTGTTAAGAGGGTGGGAGATCCTATTATGGTCCTTGAAAGGTGGGGCCTTGAAGAGGTGGTTAGATGATGAGGACCACGCCGTAGTAAGTGGATTAATCTACCGATGGGTAAATGGTGGTCATGAGCGTGGCTCTGATGGTTTTAAAAGGAGAGCTCATGAGAAACTCTCTTTCTAGTGCCACCATCTGCCATGTGATACCTTGTGTCACTGCAGAGTCACCAAGAACAAGGCCCTCACCAGATGTGTTCCCTGAACTTTGGACTTCCCAGCCTCCAAAACTAAGCAATAAATATCATTTCTTTACAAGTCTGCCAGTCTCGGGTATTTCTGTTATAAGCAACCGAATGAAGCCCATCCCAGTGCCGTGTGACCGCACGCAGGGTCTGCCCCCCTCTGACCTCCTCCCCAAGACCCACTTCCAATGCCTCCCCATGAAGCTCTTTTTCAACAACCACGTGGATTTCTGCCATTTCCTTATTGCGGTTACATGTACATCTGGGCCAGGCAATTGAACACCTAATTGCACACAGACACTTCATGATACTGCCCTGCCTGGTCTCTGCAACTGGAACCCGAGATCCCCGAGTGGCAGAATCTAACATTTGCTCCTCCACATCCTCCACAGCCCCTTTGCACAGGGATGGGGTGGTGGACGGCCACCCATCACTTCTCTCATCTGAAGAGAATGGTGTGCATGTCGTCACAATGTCAAAAAGGAAAGCCCAGCTCGCAGGGTCGGGGCAGCATGCCTCCCAGGTGAGGGTCCAGGGCTCGAGTGGGAAGTCACTGTGGGCTCACCCTCCTGAGAGAGACAGGAGACCTGAGGGCCCCAACTCTATCTGCAGGCATTGGACGCCTCCCAGACAGCTCCAATCCCCACCCAGAGCACAGGGGGCCCCTCTACCCTCCTGCAAAATTAGTTCTCCAGGCACTGACGCTGGGAACCCTGAGGGTCTTGTTTGGCGTCACCATCCCTCCCTGAGCCTCTCGAAATGTCACTGGTCCCACAGGCTGGATGAGGAGTGGAGTACGACTGCGGAGAATACAGCTGACTGCTGCAGGGGCCCTTTGGGGAATCCACAATGTTTCCCTGATCCGTCACAAAGAGAGTCAAGGCCATCCAGAGGAGAGGTGGGAAAGAAGGAAGTGAGTCCAGAAACAGATGGTTAAACAGTTCACACCCCGGGGGTGCTGGCTAGAGGGACTCCTCCATGATGAGGGGAGGGGGCCGACCCAGCTGCTGGCAGAGGAGAAAGCATTGGTGGCATGGCCACGCTCTGTCCCTCACTCGCCTGCTGGTGACCGTGGGCCAGCCTGTCATGTCTCTGGTGCTCAGCGCACCCAGTTAACAAACAGGGAGGGCCACACCTGCCTGTCTCCCTCACAGAGCCAATGAGATGGTGCATGTGGGAGCTGAAAACAGATGCCTGATGCAGGTAGGAGGCCTCGTCCTCGTCTTCCTTCTCTACCCAGATGTCTCGTCCCCAGCACTGTGCCTGCCACTGCTTAGTGAACAGGTTCTCCTGGTGTCTAACACAGAAGGTACCGGATGGGTCTGGGCCCATGCAGGGCAGTGTCAGCGCCTGGGAGAAATGGCTCCGTCTCTTCCCCTCACCGCCTGCTCCACAGGCAGCCTGCTGGACCCCAGGAAAAGCACAGCAGACCCCACCGCCCCGTCCATTCCTCGCTGAGGACGCGGGAAGAGAAGCACAGGCCCTGGAAGCCAGACAACGTGCACAAGGCCGCTCTGCCAGGCCCCAGGATGGCCAGCAGGGAAGGCAGCATCTCACCCCTCTGAAGCTGTGGCCTACTTGGTGCCAGAACTACTCAGCAAAGGGAAGGGGACGTGGGCCTGGACCAGGAGACAGCAGAGGAGAAGGCCAGGAGAGGGGAAGCGGCTAAGCCTGCTGTTCTTCCATTTCTCCCTTCCCAGTGTCACAGCAGCCTTGGCAAGCAAAAGTGACAAATGGGGCTGTTTAGGAGCATGCCACGTCCAAGTCTCCAGGAGGCCTCTGATTGCTCAAGTGTCTCTGCGCCCCTCAACGCATAATGAAGTCCACAGTCACAGGCTCCCTCTGCCAGCCTCAGAGACCGAGTGGCGTCAATTTCCTTTGAGAGCTTGACCCGCTCCAACTCCCACCAGGACTGGACCAGCCGCATGAACACTCCCAGCCCTGGTAGGCAGCGTTCTCCAAGGCAAATGTTATCCTTTTCATAATCCATGACGAGCCAGTTGGTGGTCTCTGCAGCATCTCCAGGCCAGATGTCACCCTTCCCTCATACACTGGGACGTCACCAGCCTCTTGGACTCCATTCTTGCTGCCTAGAGTAGATTCTTCCTGGGTCAGCCCCACTGCTTTGCAGATTTCTGCCTTTAAGAGCCCCCATGAGAGAGATGGCATAAAAGAAAGCATGAGGGAGACAGACAGACAAATAGAGAAAAAGGGAGAGCCAGCAGCAAGAGAACCAAAATGAACACAAGCCAAGGCCACCTCAGCCGAGATCAAGCAAAGACTGCCAGGTGAGCCCAGGGCAGCAGGTGGGTCTGTCTGAAAAACACAAACCCTCTTTGGTCCCGTTTCATCAGCAGCTGCGGCCTATTCAATCACAGGAAAGGGGCGGAAGGGGAGATAGACACTTGACCCCCGATTTGATGAAAAGGTTTTCATATTAAATGCAGAGTGTCCAGTTAATTTGAATTTTTTTTAATACTATAAGTATGTCCCATGCACTATCTGGGACATACTTACACGAAATGGTTTTTTGCTGTTTATCTGGAATTCACATTTAACTGGACATCCTATATTTTATTTGTTAGACCTGACGGTCCTATTTGACAAGCTCATGGGCCCCCAGCAAAGAGAAAAACAGTGAGGCTGAGTGTGCAAAGATCAACCCACACAAGCAGAAATCATCCAGACTGGGGGGCGAGGAGCTTCCTACAGGTCAGTGGTCCTCAAAGTATGGTCCACAGATTCACAGCATCAGTATCAGCTGGGAACTTGTTTGAACTGATAATTCTCCAGCAGCCCTATCCCCGGACATACAAGACTTGGAATTCTAGGGGCTGGGTCCAATAATCCGTGCTTCAACAAGCCCCCCGGGCGATTCCAAGGCAGTCTCAAGTTTGAGGATATGGCAATCTTTACATTTTTTAGAGCTGTCCTTTCAGACCCCACCTTCTGGTCTCAGCGTTATGGCTGGTCTCAGCCATGGAAGAAAGAAATGCTTCAGGCCACAGCCCAGGAAGGCTCATGGTGCACGGCAAAGAGTGCTCTTGTGTGTGTGTGCACACACACTCCTGTCCCCACAGACACAGGCACACGTGGACACACTTCCCAATGCTATGCTTTGGTCTTAGCCAGGAGAAAATGTACAGGCACCTGTTATCAACAAAAGCCTCCCTTGGTCCATACTTTCCCAAATTTGTCTGGTCTAGAATAATACTGGAGTGAATCATTCCCACAGAACCCCAAACCTTTCCAATGCTGGCCAACACATGGCTTTTTGGTCTGAAGTTCTCATCGACTTCCCAAAGTTCCCTTTTATCAGGTTACACCTGCTATGCTGCTGCCGTGGAAACCAATGGGTTTCTATTGGTTGTAGAAGTGAAGGCGGAGGAAACGGAGCTAACATTGATTGAGGACCTGCTGTGTGTCAGGCACTATCTCATTTAATCTTCTGAACAATCCCACAAAGTAGACACATTTCACAATGAGGTCAGGGTAGGTCAGAAAGGCAAGACCACACAGTTACAACCCTACAGCCAGCACGCAATGGCCAGGCACCTGCCAACGAGCCCTACCTAGTGCAAATGAATGGGATACTTGCCAATGACTCACAACAGGCTTCATAGACCATTTAAGGGAGTGCAGAGAACATGGCTTTAGTAGACTCCTGTGCCTCTGGAATGGCTTTCTGAGGTCCCGTCCAGCAGTGCAGGGCTTGGTTAAGTGGGTTCAACATGATGAGACACTGAGAAAAGGGGAAATGGATGACACCCACATGGCTGCTTCCATTACCTCCAGGGCTCACCGTGGACATCCTGATCCTCTGTCTTCTCCTGCCTCCTCCAGAAGATGGCCACCACTTGGTTCACGAAATCAAGGATCAACTGGGCTTCCTTCCCTCCTGTTTATTCTTTAACTGTGCACTGGATAGTTATTACTCTATCTGCCCAGAATAGCAGCTCCCACGGGGTCGGCTGGGAGAGGGGGGCTCCTCCTCAGGCCAGGAAGTTCTCATAAAGGCTGCACACCACCTGCTGGGCCCAGGGGGACACATGACCACACCCGAGACAACCCCAGAACCCCTTTCTTCTGGCCTGGCCACACTGGTCCCTGGATAAGAAAGTAACACAAACCAGGCCAAACAGTGACCTTGCCTGAAGTTTTCCCAATGGAGCAGACAGAAAGAACATTCTTTTCATTATGGGACACCACAGATGCGGGTGCAAATCACTGGGACAATGATTCTAGCATCATGATCATGATGAGACCTGCAGAGAGTGGCAGAAACAAGGGAAAGAAGAGACAGAGATAGGGTCCTGCTTGCACCCGAGTCCCTGGGATACTCCTCTGCCACTTCTAAATTTTCTTATGTAAGACAATCAATTTTTTTTTTTTAATTTTTCTTAAGCTAGGTGGGTCTCTGTCACTTAAAACAGAAAAATTCTTGACTACTGCTTAGCTTCACTCTCTGCTCTTACATAACCTTCTCTGTCCACGTTCTAAGTAACAAGAAAAGGCACACACTAAAAAGAACACAGGCCTAAAATCAACCCCCTAGGGTCTGTCTAACCCGTGCAAAAAAGCCAGGATTGCAGGAGCACTGCAACCAGAGCAACTTCAAGAATGGATGACGATCAAATTCACGAAGGAAGACAGAGCTGGCCTTGACTCTTTCTCCAGCTTAACTAGAAAAGAACGGCTCAGACGGATATGAACACCAGGGAAATCTACATCACTGTTAAAATGGACAAGGATGAAGATTGTGTCGATGTATGAAACCCTAAACATGAAATCATGTCAAGGGATTAAAAAGCAGGAAACAATGCACTTTATACCCCCTAGGTACAAACAGGGAGAAACATTAAGTATATGAACTGATGAGATTCAGAAGTAAATTTCAAATGATGCTAACAGAAGATACGGTTCACTACATTCTCTTTAAACAAAGTTGCTTTAAGATTGTAATTATTTTCTTAAGTTTCATTGGACTAGGCCTCAGGAATCCTGAGTTATTATAAACCATGATTTTTCTAAGCCTTTGGTTGGAGAAAATGTTCTTGATTTGGGAAGCATGAGCAAATTCAATTGACCCTTTGTCCTGAGTCAAAGAGGCTGAGACAGAAAGAGGAGAACTGGCCCCTCACCATCTCAGAGGAGAACTGGCCCCTCACTCCTGGGAAGCTCCAATTCCTAAGAGCTTGCAGGTTGGAAAAAGAGCCTGATGCTACTCTGGACATGTCCAAACCCTTCCAGACATGACCAATACCTCGGGGTGGCTGCTGCTAGGAGAAATGTTCGTTCACCCACTGAACGTATGGACTTCTTTGGGAACCCTACCCTCCATCCCAGCCCCTCCACGGAAGCACGTCTGGTCATGGACATCCAATCGCGATGTCACACTGACTGGGTCTGAACCTGGCCCCAGCTACTCACTAGCTGTGAGACCTTGACTGGTCATTAAATGAGGCCTCAGCTTCCTCATCTGCAAAATGGAGTCAAAGGACAAACAACAGCTCATGTGGTCCTTGCCAGGACTGTGTGAGAGATCTAACCAGTTGACGTACGTGAGTGTTTGGACAGTGCCTGGCATACCGTGGGTGCTCTATCACCTTGCTGTTCTCAGTATTATCAGAGGGCTCCACTCATCACTCAGCGCCGGACACTGTGTAGAAGGCAGGGGCTCTATGCCTTCAGGCCAAAGGAACATAATATCCCTGTGCTACTCACGAGCACCTCCTAGGTCAGTACAGCGCCCCACCAAGTGCTCTCAACATCAACACACTGCCTCTGATGTTGGTATCATTAGCCCTGTTTTACAGATATAAAAAAAAAAAAGGAGCCCTAAAGAGGTTAATGAATTCACTGAATATCATGGCAGCAAGGTGGAAGCCTTAGGTTCGAAACCAAGCTCCAAAGACAGAAAATTTTCTCTTCCAGCCCCCCTACTCACTCGCCCCCCTCCCAGTATTTTGAAGCCACAGAATGACAGAGGTTAATTCTCTTCTGGAGCCATCCAACAGAATGACTGGGTGCCACCTTTGTCCTTGGGCCCCCTTTTCCACCCAGTCTGGAGCTCACCCAGCAACCCCCCACCCCTGTCTAGTGGGCCATGAATGTGACCATGAGAAATGGCCCGAAGAGGACTTTGGTCAGTGCCACTGGACTACAACCAGCCAGAAGCAATCAATTAGGTCCAGGCCACCACCAAGAGACCACCATGCCAACCACAGTGGTGGGCCCACACCTGCTCTGGGAGAAGGCAGGAAGCCTGGATGGGGCAGAGGCCAACCCAACCCTACATGGATCTCCCCACAGCAG
The DNA here is from genome assembly GCF_000696425.1 of Galeopterus variegatus. Lineage (NCBI taxonomy): Eukaryota > Metazoa > Chordata > Mammalia > Dermoptera > Cynocephalidae > Galeopterus > Galeopterus variegatus. The sequence continues at coordinate 86,019 of NW_007732008.1, forward strand.
ACGGGCAGATCCCCTTTTCTCTGTTTTCCCCAATCCCTTCACCTGTGCTCCAGACCTATTATTACCCAGCAAGAGGAGAAAAGAATTAAACATATGCATCATTTGGTTTTAATTGAAGGACTGTTCTATTTCATTGAACTGCTAAGTAAGCTGAACAAGAGATTGTGTTTACATAAGCAAACCCCGAGTCACTACAGACTAGCTGTCACATTAAGTCAATACTTATGAAGGCTCTCTACTTAATTATTCAGTGAGGATTGACTTATTATTGTGTTAAGAGTGTGGTTAGCCTTGAGCTAGGTAGCCAACCTGCTGAAAGATTTCTTTCAACTTTCTCTGAATGCTGATATGGTTCTTGCTGGTGGTACAAGGTTAGGTTTCTTCCCTCTCTCCCTCCCCATCCGTGCTCTACCTCCTGCTCCAGAGCAAACTGCTCCAGGTCCACCTCCCTTAAGCAGGGGTAGCAGGTGATCCTGCGGTCATCAGCCTCTGAAATGGTCTTCCTAAGAACGGTAATTTGTCCTAAGACCCTGACACTTAAGTCTCATTAGCTTAGTTCTTCTTTTCTTAGTTCCAGCAGTTCCAGTCTTTATTCTTCCCATTTGCGACTCTGGGGACCTCCTGCTCAAAGACCCAGACCCCTCCCCAGCTTTGTCATTTCCAACATTTCCCCTCCCTTCAACCTCCACAGAATGTGTTTCTCAGTCTTGGCAATCCATCCAAACCCTATGATTCCATGGCATATTGTTACAGAGATTCAGACAACTTCTTACCTCAAATCCCATTTCCTGAAACATAACATGCAGAGAAAAATCCAGAGGTGGCTGCCTGGCCTAAACTGCAGACCAACTGGAGAGGCAGAGCGGCATGATGGTCAAGAGCAAAATCCCAGGCACCCGATCACCTGGCCCAAACCCCAGTTCTGCCAATCACAAAGGGCACAATGTCGGGCAACTTCCCTGCCCTTCTGTGACCAAGCATCCTCATCCACAGGAAGGGACTGGTAGTTTCTAGGAAGGGTAATCGATATTCTCCTAAAGCACCTGGGACCATGCCCAGCATGCCAGCCATGGCTTTTATGAGCCCGTCATTTGCCACCCTGATCCCCATCCACAGTCAGGACCTGCTGATCTCTACCATCTCATCTCTCCTCACACTCCCTTCCCTCTCTTCCACCCCAAACCCTTGTAGCAGCATCAAAGGGCACATGTTCCCCAACCAGGATGTTTCATGTTTTCATCTCGTGTTGTGCCCCCTGCCAGTAACGCCTTCCCCAATCTATGTCCTCCTTAAAACCTCTTCCAGTTACCCCTTCCAAACCCAGTTCAGGTGCCACCCTGGATGCCTTGCCCCAACTCTGAACATGCTTTGCAAACTCCAATTATTGATTACACTTGTAGCATCATATCATAATTCATATTTTTCATACCTATTTCTCCCATTAAACTATGAGTTCTTTCAGAACAGAAACCATCCTATTCATGTTTGAATCTTCAGTGCCCAGAGTAATGCCTGGTACCTAATAGGGACGCAATAGCTGTTGGACAGAGAGAAGAAGGGGTGATGGAGAAAAGGATGGACAGACAGACGGATGGGTGGGTGGATGGGTGGATGGAGGGATGGATGGATGGATGATGGATGGATGGATGGAGGGATGAGTGGATGGACAGATGGTCGGTGGATGGATGAGTGGATAGATGGATGAGTGGATGGATGGATGGATGATGGACGGATGGATGAGTGGATAGATGGATGAGTGGATGGATGGATGGATGATGGACGGATGGATGAGTGGATAGATGGATGAGTGGATAGATGGATGAGTGGATGGATGGATGGATGATGGATGGAGGGATGGAGGGATGGAGGGATGAGTGGATGGACAGATGGTGGGTGGATGGATGAGTGGATAGATGGATGAGTGGATGGATGGATGGATGATGGACGGATGGAGATGGATGATGGATGGATGGATGATGGATGGATGGATGATGGATGGATGGATGATGGATGGATGGATGATGGATGGATGGATGATGGATGGATGGATGATGGATGGATGGATGATGGATGGATGGATGGATGATGGATGGATGGATGGATGATGGATGGATGGATGGATGATGGATGGATGGATGGATGATGGATGGATGGATGGATGATGGATGGATGGATGGATGATGGATGGATGGATGGATGATGGATGGATGGATGGATGATGGATGGATGGATGGATGATGGATGGATGGATGGATGATGGATGGATGGATGGATGATGGATGGATGGATGGATGATGGATGGATGGATGGATGATGGATGGATGGATAGATGGATGGATAGATGGATGGTGAATGGATGGATGGATGGACAGATGGTGGGTGGATGGATGGATGAGTGGATAGATTGATGAGTAGATGGATGGATGGATGGTGGATGGATGAGTGGATGGACAGATGGTGGGTGGATGGATGGATAGATGAGTGGATGGATGGATGGATGCATGCATGGATGAATGGGTGGATGGATGAATGGATGGATGAATGGGGACTGTATCTGGAGGCACAAAGGACTTTCCTCTAAACAGGAGATTGAGAACTCTCCTAACACCTCCCCTTGAAAAAATAAAATTATAAGCAGATCTCCAGCTGACAGCGCAGCAAAATGGGTCAACATTGAATTAGCTTGGACATCAAGAGAGCTCAGTCCCCAAAAATGCCCTCCAGTGGGCATTTTTATCCTTTCCCCTTCTTCTGATCCTGCATGGTGGTTGTCAGGACATTGGAAAAGTATCTCTGGTAATAACCACTCACTAAAGGAGGCCCCAGTGGCCTGCAAGAATTAACACACATCCTTAAGCACCACTCTTAACATGAAGAAGTGCCTTGGGGACCTGCAGAGGAGAATCAAATGGGTCCCTGCAGAGAAAGACTGGGCAAAGCATCCATTCTCAAACAAGTACAATGGCAAAGGAGGTCAGGAATGGGGCCGAGGATTTGGGTCAAAATGCCCACTGCTTACAAGCCGTCAACCCTGGAAACTACTGCATCTCTCTGTGTCTATGAGGCTGTGATATCCACAGAGAAGAGTGTTTGAGGGGACACTAAATCAAGCCACACATCTAAATGAAACCACATATGCAAAAGAACTTCTGAAAAATAGAATTCACTATGTACATGTTCATTATTTTTCATCTTAGGAATAGTTTAAAAAGAATAAAGTAGTCAGATTGCCCCAAATTCTCTTCTTTGGCCGACTCCGCAGACAAGCTTCCCACACAGGAGCCAGGGCAGGGAGGAGGAGGCCAGTGCGGGCAGAGAGCGCACGGAGCCTGCCACGGCACCTGCCATGGCAGCCAGGCTCCCAGCAAGCAGGAAGACCAGGTGTGAGCGGGGTGTGCTCTAGGAAAGTGCAGCGAGAATCCATCCTCAGAGCCACAGTCTGCAGGTGGCCTCAGGTTCTCAGCACCCTATCCATCACCCTCTATTCCAGGCCTTCCAGAGCTAACTGCACAAATATTTTTTCCTATCAGGCAAATATCTGGGCAGCTATGCCGCCACTAGGAGTCTTTCTCATTATATAGACTAATGAGAATGCTGTGCTTCTCAGGAGCAATTTATCAAGGCAACATCCATTATAAATGACATTTTTCCTGAACTAACAAAGGATGTGGGGCTAGGGAAACTGGTGAAAAGGAAATGTTGAGCTGATTCCAGAAACCATTCAGAAATTAATTACCCACCCTCTTGCTGGCCAGCGCTTCCCCCCTATGGTGCTCTTCCTCCCACGTGGACTTCCTGCCCATTCTGCCACCTCCTGCCACTTGAGCGGGGAGCGATGCCAGCTCCTGAGAATCTCCTGTCTCAGGAGGGGAGCAAAGTCCTCAGCAGCAGCATCACTGGAGCACATAAGACCAGATTATTTGTGGCCCCAACTTGCTGATGCAAGATGAAAAATACAGCAAATGGCAGCTGCTAAACTTAGCTTTTTCTCTTTTTCTTCTTTCTTTCTCCTTCACTGAGGTTAGTGTTTACAAAAATGGCCTTTAAAAAAACAAAATCTAGAATCTGGGGGGTTCCACTTGTCAGCTTCAGGTCAGGAACACAGAACAGGGCATCCTGGGAAGGATGGGACATGGGCCATTTGTCTCACCTGCACACAGTGAGCCCTCCCATGTCAGTCCCCACACACATACCTGCCACCCCAACACACTCCAGCACACGAGGCCACACACCTCTTAGGTAAGAAGTCTTCATTACCCCCAATCAAGGCCCTTTCTCTAAGCCCTGGATCTTAGGCCCCTTCTGTTTCTACCCTCTAACTCCACAACAAGTGACAATATTAGGTCTCCCTTTGACATCAGAGGCAGGGAGCCATGCCTGGGACCAGAAGCCAAGGCCTCCTGGTGTGGGCAGCACATGCGCCAGTGCTGACTACACGGAGCAAAGGGTCAGCTCCCTCAGTTTCAGAGGCTGGGAAGTCCAAAGTCCAGGAAATACGTCTGGGAGGGTCTTCTTTGCTGGTGGCTTTACAGCAATGCAGGGGTCTCACATGGTAGAAAATGGTGGAGCAGAGGGAGAGAAATTCTCACGTGCTCTCCTTTTAAGGCTCTCAGAACCATGCCTCTGACCACCATTATTAATCCATTTGCTACAGCACGGTCCAAGCATTGTAATCACCCATTCAAGGCCCCACCTTTCAATTACCATAATATGACTTCCCATCCTCAACAGTTACAGTGGGAATTAAGCTTATAATATATGAACTTTGGGGGACACCATTCAATCAATCCACAGCAGTGGCCATGTCCTCATTTGTATAGCTGATAGGACATTCTTGGAATACCCAGTTGATAACACTTCTCTGCAGTAGTAGGTCTACAAATAATGGGCTGACAAACTTGCTGTTGGGAGGCCTTAAACAGATCCCTCCTAAACTAGCAGGAAAACTGGGGATGGGAACTCAAGACCACGTGGCTGGTGATCTGCAAGCAAAGGGTCTCAAGGGGTGAAATCTGACACTTTAATGAAGGTATTAGGGATGCCAAGACAATGGTAAGGTCAAGTGCATAGAACTGAACATCAATAAAATCAAGAATAATCATATCCCAGAGGGATTCAGGAGTTGGCAGGGGATCTAATATTCAGTCCCCTTGGCATCCCCTCCTCCAAGCCACCCCTAGGCTCAGATATAGGTAAGCACACATAATAGCATCATTCAGAGGGTACCTCGTAGAGGAAATCCCTGTGGGACACATTCAATGTCTTGACCAGGCATCAGGGGCCAGCTTCAATGGAGTCATGGCCTCACACAATCCCTGCACACCAGCCTTTCAGGCTGGACGTGCTCCCGCTCACCCTCAAGACCACAGACCTTCTCAAAACCCATACTTCTTGACTGATCCTGCTCTGAAAGGGAGTGGGGGCCAGCACCAGGCACAGAGTATAGGATGCCACCCAAGCTTCCATCTTCGAGGCAGAACCAGCCAGTTTGCAGAGGCTGAGGAACCAGAGACTAATACCAGTTCATCCCAAAGAAGATTCCTGAGTTCCTCCCAAAACTGAGACATTGGAGTTGGGGTGTTCCAATCCAGCTCCTGACGAGGAGTAAGACCTGCAGACCAGCTCCTACTACAGTAGGCAACAGGCTGCTGCGGTCAGCAACAGGAGACTGAAGGGGCGGAGTGGCTTTGATAGGGCAAGGGAGCCAGGGCGGAACCCTGCACAGAAGCCCAGTGCCCAGCCTGAGCGCAGGAGAGCCCCAGGATGCTGAGCCAGCCCAGACACTCGGGCTGAAAGCTGTACTTTGGAAACCTGTATTTTTATGCTGTTTATGTTTTCTATAATTATTTCCTTTCAGTCCTGCCTTTGCATTCACTAAGAGACCGACTAATAATAAATAGCTAACAACGTGGACTGTCTGCTAAGCACCTCTGAAAGCACTAATGCATTTAATCCTCACAAATACCCTGACACAGACAGGGTGTGCGAAATTCCCTACTTTACAGAGAACGGAGCCAAGGCTTGCAGCACAGCTGGGAAGCGCTAGGGCTGGACTGGAACCCAAGCCTGCCTGCAAAGCACCCAGGCTACCAGTCCACTCTCCAGAGTGGACGAGCTTGGCCACTGTGCCAATGTGCCTTGAGCATCACTCTCTGGGACTAGGTATGGTGGTGGCAGCAGAATCCAAGAGCAAGACCCCGAGGTGGGAGTGACGGTCACAAGGGCAGAGCTAGAGCCAACTGACCTTGAACACAGAGGCGTTTCCTGTGAGAGTCACCTCCTGGCTATACCCAGAAGGCGCTGGGCTGTGTTGTTGCAAGGAAGGCTGGCCCCTCACAGGGCAACAGCCCACCTGCTCTGTGTCTCTGTCCTCTGGGTCATTCTGCAGCTCTTCCCTTTGCCTGGAACACGACAGTAATCCCATACCCCAGGGCAAACCCCACCCCACCCCCTCCCACGGAGAGTTCTGGTACCCACCACCCCCTACCCCTCCTTAGCGTTCCCTGCCTTTCCTGAGCAGCACCTGCCATCTGAGCCCCGTCCTCTCTGCCTCTCAGGGGATATTAACTATCATGCATTTGCCAAGTCCCACCAGCCTTAAGGGTCACAGTGACAGCCACAAGCATGTCCCTCTTGGCTGGTGACATGCCCTGGAGAAGTGTGGGAGACCCTGGCTCACTCTACTGGTTTCCTAGGGCACTCGTAACTACCACAAACTGGGTGGTTTATTTATTTATTTATTTATTTATTTATTTATTTTTTAATAAAGATGACCAGTAAGGGGATCTTAACCCTTGACTTGGTGTTGTCAGCACCACGCTCTCCCCAGTGAACTAACCGGCCATCCCTATATAGGGATCCGAACCGGTGGCCTTGGTGTTATCAGCACCACACTCTCCCAAGTGAGCCACGGGCTGGCCCTAGCAAACTGGGTGGTTTAAAATGACAGAAATTTGTTCTCTCACAGTTCTGAAGGCTAGAAATCTGACATCAAGGTGTGGGCAGGGCCGTGTCCCCTTGAAGGCTCTACGGGAGAACCCTTCCTCTACTCTTCCAGCTTCTGGTGGCACCCAGCATTCCTTGGCTTGTAGCTGTATCACTTCAATTCCTGTGCCTCTGTGTGTCTTCCTTCTTATAAGGACATCAGTCATTGGATTTAGGGCCCATCCTAATGCCATACGATCTCATCCTAACTAATTATACCTGCACAGACCCTATTTCCAAATAAGGGCACATTCTGAAGTTCCAGGTAGACGTGAACTTGCAAGACACCATTCAGCCCTCACACTATCAATCCCCTCCTGTTCCAGCAGTCACTCCACCTCCCTTCCCCCACACAGCCCGATTCAGATGCAGGCTGAAGCCACTGCATGTCCAGAATGGGTGGTCACTCCTGCAAGGACAGGCTTTTACTCCCCAGGGTCACAATCTCTGCTGCCCACCTGGGGCTGTCCACCCCCACAGAATCAGCCCCTCCAGTCTCAGTCCCCAACCCTGCACCCTGCAGTGACTCCCTGGGTGAGCGAGTCCCCTGTGCCCATTCCCCCTCTGCTCTGCCAGTGCTGGGGTAGTGAGAGCTGGGCAGGGGGCAGGTGGATGACCATCTGCACGTCTCAGGTTCCTCCTTAACCCTGGGCCAGACATGCTCCAGCACGGTGCTTAGAGAGGCGGTGTAGGATGCCACATTTGCAGCCTCATTGTGAGACTCCTTGCGATGGTGGCTGGCCAGAACACTGGAGAGAGCACGACTGTCTACTCCTGATCTGATCACAGACAGCGGCCGCCATGCCGGGCGTCCCTCAGTCTCTGAGGAACGGGCCAATCCATCTGTTCTATTCTTGCCACAGGGGTCTCCCTGCAACGACATCCCATTTCCAGTGCTGTGTGGATTCACGGAAAAAGCTTTGATTATCTTCCAAAGGATAAGCAAACAGCAGTTATATTAACCGTAAAAACACCAGCTGGGGGGCTGGCCCGGTGGTGCACTGCTACAGTGTGCCGCTTGAGAGCGTGGCGGTGCTCCCACCGAGGGTTTGGATCCCACATACAGACCAGTTCCCGCTCACTGGCTGAGCGAGGTGCGGGTGCAACACCGAGGGTTGCGATCCCGTTGCCGGTCCCAGTCCAGTACGGGCGCGACACTGAGGGTTGCGATTCGTTGCTCGTATAACTGTTGCCGGACATGAAAAAAGACAAAAAAAAAAAAAAAAACACCAGCTGGATATTAAAACAAAAGTGCGTGATGGTCCACACAGGTAAATGGCAGGTAAATCCAGGCCACTCTCTGTCCACCATTGGAAGAATTCTAGAAAACGAAGAGACGTGGAAGCCACTGGCAAGTAAACACTTCCCCACAGGTGGATTGTGGGAAGTAAATCACTTTGTCAGGCTCCTGTCCTGGCCCTGCTCCAGGGGCCACCACACAGCTGATTCCGGGCACCGGCCCCAGCACTGGGCAGGGCATGCCTGCATGCAGTGGTTCTCAGCCCTCACCATAAAGAAAGTCACCCAGGGAACAGGAAAACTGGCTTCCTGGGCTCCACACACAGGAGTCCTGTTTCCACAGGTTTTAGGAGGGACCCAGGAATTAGCATTTTCATAAGCACTGCTATGGATTGAGCTGTGGGGTCCACAGACCACATCTGGAGACTGCAGCATAACCCACCTTGCTAGCCATGTGACCTTGGGCAAGTCGTCAGTTTTCAGATCTGAACACAGAGAAATCATAAAAGTGCCTACCTCAAAGGTCTGTAAATGGTACGTGGGGTTGGATGAAAATTCCTAACACGGTGACAGTGCCTAACATACAACAGCTTAAGTGTTACCTTAGCACCACTGTGCAGAGGGGAAGGTCCCCTCCAGCAGCCTTGCTGGCAGGACTGGACAGCCAAGGGTCTGTGACCGAGTGGCAGACTCCAGGGTGGTGCCTGCCACATGGGGCAGATCAAGACTAGAGGAGGACAGGGGCCGGCCCGGTGGCGCACTCGGCCGAGGGTTCGGATCCCATATAGAGACCGGTCCGCTCACTGGCTGAGCGCAGTACGGGCGCGACACCGAGGGTTGCGATCCCATTACTGGTCACGAAAAAAGACAAAAAGGAAAAAAGAAAAAAAAAAGACTAGAGGAGGACAGACCCTGCCAGCCCCAGAGAGCCAGCCGGCCTCATGAAAACACATGAAATGGGACAGCCCAGACGCCACAGATTACTCTCTGTTCATCTCCTTGTCTCCCCCGGGCCTTTATTTAGCAGCAGTAAACCTCTGAGCCTGGTCCCGGCTGTGCTGTGGGCCATTAGAAAGTGGATGGGGACGAGTGTTCCCAGTGGAGCTTGAGTGTCACAGGGGAGTCGGGCTGTCCCCTTCCCTTCAGGCCCACAGGGAATGGCGTTAAGATCCCCAAGGGAAAGAATGTCCCTGGAGATGAGGGGCCTGCGGGGCCTGCCTGCCCCTCCTCCCACTTACAGATGTCCTCTTCTCGCGCCCCTGGAGAAACTGGGCTTCATTATCATTGACGAAGACGGCGATTTCCTGGCAGAAGCAACACCTACAAATCAGAAACACTCTGGGGACAGCACGCTGTCAAAATCCACAAATACACCCAGCCGCGCTCACATGGAAAACCCCCTCACAGCCTACACACAGCCTCATTCACTCACGCACCCTCTGACGAACACACTCACAGCCCAAAGAATCTGCACACCGAGTCTCCCCTTCCTCCTGCCGCCATGCGCAAAGGCCTTTGCCACCCTGGGCACAGTCACCAGAGAACGACTTTCCCCTCCCTGCTCTTGCAGCCCTTGGGAACGAAGAGGCCCCATCCCACCCTGGCCTGCCTGGCCCCCAAGTTTCTGGGCCTGGGAAGCCCAAACACTACACAGACTTGCTCTCAGACCTGCAAGACCTAAAAGGAGAGATGCAGAGCCCAGGATGCTCTGCAGAGGTGACCCATCACAGCCACCCCACCCCAGAGGACCCAAGGAAGAGGCAGAGCCGCAGGGCAGACCCCCAGGGCCCTCTCTTGGCAGGTGGTGGAAGGGTTGTTAAGGCATTTCCTGGGTTCTCAGAGAACCTTCGAGAACAGTCAGCCCAACCCCTCACACTGGAAATGAAGATGTTGCTGCCCAGAGGGGCAAGTGGCTGACCAGAGGTCCCTCTTTCACCTTTCTCTGCATTCCAGAGCGAGCCTCGCATACAAAGCAGAGTGCTCCATGCCGGTCTCCCAGGGTAGTTCTCACACACACATGTGCACACACACGCATACACGCACACACGCGTGCGCACCCAGCACTCACAAACACACTGTCTGCGTACTCCCATGCAAACGTAAAAGAACCCCAGGACTTGCAGAATGGCAACAAAATGCAAAGGCTTTTCCACCTGGCTGGGTGGCAGGAACTTCATGAGCGCCCTAAGCCCATGTAAACTCCCTCCTCCCCTCCCCCACATTCCAGCAAGTCATAGTTTAGGAAGCACAGAATTTGAGACAAGTATTATTTGGTTCCTTTGTTATCAGATAAAGGAGAAAACCTCAGTAGGTTAAAAGCATTCCCTGAGGTTTTCATAGCAAGATGGGGCAGCTTTAGGGACAGGACCAGGGTCCCTGGCAGGGCTCTTTCCCTCTCTATGCAGCAGACACTAGCGCAGCTCGCACTTCATATGTGAAAAGGGCCTTCCAGCGTGAAGCTCTCATGGGGCATGTAGTGGATCGAATTATGTCCCCCCAAAACTCCCTTAAGCTTGAGTTGTGTCCCCCAAGTTTTATGTATTAGAAACTTTGCCCCCACAGTGTTGAAAGGATGGGAAATTCTATCATGATCATTGAAAGGTGGGGCCCTGAAGACGTGATTAGATTGAAGGACCGCACCATAGTGAATGAATTAAAAATGGTGGTCAGGGCGTGGTTCTGAGAGCTTTAAGAGAAGAGAGAGGAGAGTCTGTCTCTCTGTTCTCTCTGTCTCTGCTCTCGCTGCTTGCACCATCTCGCCATGTGAGACCCCTGGGTCGCTGCTGTCACCACCAGATGGACTTTGGACTTCCCAGCTTCAGAAACTGTAAGCAGTAAATTTCGTTTTCTTTATTAATCACCCAGTTGCACATATTTTGTTATAAGCAAGAGAAACAAAATTAATACAGAGCATTAATTATATTATTCATTATTATTATAATACATTATTCTATTATTTCAGAGTCAAAGTTCTGTGCTGGTGCCACGACTCCACCCACTGAGACCAAAACCATCCTCATCCAAATCCCTGGATCCTAGTCCAAAAAGACGGGGTAAAATTACATTGGGACAGGTCATCAAAGGAAGCTGGGGACAATGAGGGTTTGCCCATGTCCTTCTGCAGAGAAACAGAGAGGAATCTCTGGAAGTCCACTACCCTCACCCACCTCAGTGGCCAACTCTCACTCCAAAAGGCCTAAGCACGCTCTCTTGTCCCTTGTCCAACGTCACCTTAAAATACACATTTTTAACCTAAAAGGCTCTGCCACAACCGCACACTTGTAGGTCACTCATGTGGCAGCCTGCCGAGAACAAGGCAGTCGCCTGAACAGAGAGCACAAAGTCTGTGCATTTCCCTCCTGCAAGAACTCCCTCTCCCTCCACTCAAAGTCGAATGGCTCCGAGGGCACGCACGATTCTAACAAACTCAGTCATGGGGCTGTCTGTCCCCCGGGAAACCAGCAAAGGAGAAAGGGTGGCAGAAAGAAGCTCCCAGGGGCACACAGAATCTTCAGCAAACACAGTGAAGGAGACAGAAATACCAGAAAAGCAGCCGACAGTGACTCAAAAGTCACAGCGTCAGGTCTCATCGGCATAGGGGTGCTGTGTCAGTCGGTGGCACCTGAAGGCACCACCACACCATGTGTACAGCTTAACTGGGTCGAGGACAATACTGCGACATCAAGAAAAGGTTAAGGTGCCGTCTCCAACATCTGTTGAAGGAGACAAGGAGCATCCGAGAACTCCACACGTCTTTACTGCAACCCTGCATCACGGCAGGCCCTGGGCCACATGCGGAGGGGAAGGAACAAGCCACCAGGCCAGCTCACGGTGTCACCACATGGAGTGCCACCTACAGGAGAATGTGCTGGAGAAGAAGCTGGATTTTCCCTTCCTGAAGGCACATCAGGGGGACAAAGAAAGAAACAGATCAGAGGTGTCTTCCCCTCCTCCTGCCCCCCACATGCCCCTTCCAGGGGGCGAGCAGGATTTCGAGGCTGGGAAGCCTGGGGGTCCCTGCCACTAAGAAGAGGACTTGTTTTCAGAAGCCAAAAGCTGGAGATGCCCAGGCCTTGCTGAGTGGAGCAGCCAACAGGGCAGGAGAGAAGGCCAATTCCCAAGGCTCCACTGCTCTAGGGCCCAGATGAGGGATGCTGGGAGCAGCTGAGCAGGGGAGCCCCTGGCCTTGAGGCAAATGTCTGGGTGGAGGGGGGTCTCTGGGCAAGTCTGGGGTCAGTGGAGTTTATAGCCGTGGGGCACATGAATCCACCCAGGAGAGAGTGCCCACCCAGGAGTGCCCTGTGAGGCTGGCAGGAGGAGCAAGCCACAGACTGAAGATCAGCCCCTGCCTGTTAGCCCTGTGAGCCGGGATCCTGCAGGCCACAGGAAGGGGCAGCATTTCCTGCTAGCCAGGCTGGGGAGGAGGAACTTGCAGCTGATCTGGAAAAATCAGGAAATGTGAACTGACCCCAGAGTATTGTGGAGCAAATTCCACACACAGCAACTGCAAAGCATCCAAAGAACAGCTCTGATAGGGGTTGGAACAAAGAGGCATCAGGGCACAGGAAACAGAGGACACAACTTACTGGAAAAGAGAAGCTTCCCAGAGGTGGTGACCGCAAAGGGTCATCTATGATGAATGGGTGCCTCCCGCTGAGTCAGGAGGACATTCCAGGCAAGGGACTTGTCCCTGTGAGAACTCCAGAAGCAGGAGAAATAGAGCCCAGGAGGGGTTGCAGGAAAGGCAGCTGCAGACGTGGGAGCCAATGCCGGGGGTCAGGGTATGGGTCTTAGACCACAGATTCTTCTGGAATCAGAGTCAGCAGGTCCCTGTGGTTTGAGTACTTTGAAAAGTTCATTCTGGGGACTTGATGCCTGCTCACTGCCGGGCTGTTTGATTGCAAAATCCATTTCCAAATAGCCTGCTCGTTTTTGAGGTGCTACCGGGCATTGTTTATCAGGAGCAGCCAAGCTCCCAGCATTCTGCAGCCCCGGCATCCAGCTCCCTCGGGCTGCGGCCGTTCCTGTTCCACACAGATCCAGCCTGCAGGCCTGGACCTCCCTGGCCTTCGCCAAGCTCCCCGTAGATCAGCAGGCACCTGCCCTGTGCCTGGCCCCTGGCCTGCCCAAAGCCCAAGATCAGGCAGAGGAGGGGCATTTCTCATTAGAATGAGTGGATTCCAACTCCCTGCATTTATACACAGTATCTGGTTAGAAAAAAGGGTAGAAACCCATAGTACCACCTCCAAGGCCTCCACCCAGCCTCCCAAGCCTGAGGATTTGCTCGATCGATCATCCAAGGAGAGAGGGGAGGAAGGGAGAGAAAGCCCTTGCCCCTCCTCCATTATAACCACCTGGCAGGTTACGCCAGGCCCAGCAGGCCTGAGGCTGGGCTGGGGGCCGCTGGAAACCCTGCTCTAGTTAAAACACATCTATCTGCAGCATTCAGAAAATAGCGATCTACAGCATTGCTTTCAGCTATAATGCAAAACTGATGGCTTCTATCTCCCCAACTTTATGACTATTGATGGGACAGAGGCTGAGGCTTGACGACCATTTAATAGCCGACCCCGCGCCGTTAGAGGAGCATCAGAAAGTAATGAAAACGCCGCAATGATTGTCTGGCACAGAATTCTCTGCCGAGATCCAGGAAGCAAAACAACCACCCTCCCCAGGATCCGACAGAAGAAAGAAAAAAATCACAGTCATCATCACTTCTGTTTCTCCCCCTCCTTCCTGCCATCGACCTCTGGGAGGTTGATCCAAAGGGGAGGCAGGGACGGGGGACAGGACCGTGCAGACTGGAGCCCTTAGGAATAAAGGGGAGGGCTCTGGACTGCAGACCCCAACTGATGGTCTCCCCGACACCCCACCCCTTCCTGCCCAGCCTTCGGTGAGCCGTGGACCACCTGTGCTGCTGGCAGGAGTGAGGGGACTCAGGACAGTCTGCCGGGCTCACTGGGAAAGAGCTACAAGGAAAGGGAAGGAAGCAGAGGCAGTTTCCCCTTTACCAGGCCCAGGCTAGCCCGAGATCCAACTGGTCTTAGATGTTCTGCCCACAGTTAGACACCAAAAGCCATCTCCAGGGCTCTGCATGTACCTAAGCATGAAGCCACCCAGGCCATGCTGCCCTGGACTGCTTCTGGGGGGCTCCGACCAACAGCCCATGGCTGGCCTACCTTTTTCCCGCTGGAACAGAGCCAGTCTGTAGGCCAGCACCGGTGCTGGGAGCATCCTGTTTTTAAACTTTGCAACGTTCCAAGTAACTTCACGGCTATTCTCTCATTTTCTACAACAACCTCGTGAAGCGGACAGGACAGACTCAATTCTGTCCATTCTTTTTCAAAAGAAAACAGAGGGTCAGGGATGCTACATCCCCCAAGTCTGGGGCCCAAGTTTATTCTCACTGTCCCCTCACCCTCTACCAGGCCAAGCTGTCTCTAGAGTGGGGCACTGCCTGGGGAGGCAAGACTGATCTTTTGTCTGGATCCTGCCACTCCTGAGCTGTGTGACTTTAGGAAAACCACTTTACCTCTCTGGGCTTCAGCTTCTCCATCTACAAAATGAAATTTTGTTGGGACAATGTTTAAGATCTCCTCTACCTCTATTTCAAGGTGAAATCACAGATCCTTGGGGCTTCATCAGCCACATTTTTAGGCACAACATTGGCTTCCCCAGTCCCGTAGTTGCCACCCTTCCAGTTGGCCCACCTTCATCCCATCATGAATAAGACTGATGCACACTGAAGACAGAGACACCCCCTCCCACCCGTACCTGACACCTCGGTATACACACCAGGGACTCTCCTCCACACCAGTTCTCCTTCAGACACATGCAGAGGACGAGGCAGGGTGCTCAGGCCAGCGGCGGGGCTGTCCAGGGCACAGACAGCCAGCTGAGTGGAGGCCCACCCTTCCCCACCAGCTGCAGGTGCTCCAACGGGTACTCTCTCTGAGGACCCCCTACTGCAACCTCCTTAATGGCACATGCCCAAAAGAAAGCAACAGGAAGACAATGAGCCTGCAAAAGGAGAGCATGCTCCTGACCAGGGATCTGCAGAAACAGGCAGAGGAGGTGCCCCAAACGCCCTCTCCTCCCTGGGCTTCCATGCACAAGTTCCAGCCAGGGGAAGGAGGTGACGGGCGGGGGGCATCCCAGATCTGTTCCCTCACACCAGCTTTCTTCCTACCCCGCCCAACTGCTGGAGATCACGGCCCACCCCCATCCACGCACAGTTCTAACCTCTTCCCACCTGCAGGGCAAGTTGCACCCTAATTCCCCGGCTGCAGCCCCCAAGTCTTATGAGCTCACTGGCAGCCACTTGGAAGCTACTACATGTTGATTTTGCAGGGATTTCCAATCATCCCTGCTGGAGCTAGAGGAGGATTAGCAAGGAGCAGGCAATGATCCCTGCTTGGTTTATTTAAAACTCTCCCAGAGAAACAAAACACTTAAGAAAACTGAGTGGAGGAAATCTGCCACCCCAGACCTTTGAGGCGCAGCCTTGCCAACAACGCTTTGCAACTCTCTTGCCAGCCAGCTGATGTTTTAATGATGCCAACACACATGCCAATTCCCAAAACTTTCCACTTTGGGCATCATCGTTCCTAGAGTCTTTGGATGGTTGCTAAAGAGGCCTCTGCATATTCCAGTCTAAAATTCATTGGTTCTATTACGGCCCTTGCCCCAGGCGTTGCCTTAAGAAGTTATAGGGAAACAGATCACTCTCCTTAATGACACCCCCAAGCAGAGAGCCCGAGCCACAAACGGAAACTACCCAGAAACACGCCCCACCTGCTGTGAAGACAGCTGGTTCATTCCAGCTCCCCATTCGCCACTTCACATTGGGCAAGTCCCAGTCGGGGACCCAAGAGCTCTCAGGGGCCCATTGCCTGAGTATCCCCTTCCCCCTGGAAAGCCTCGGCGATGGCTGTCCCCTACCATCTGGCAAGCTCCGATCCAGACACCGTTTCTTGATGATAAGAGTGAACGCACGAGCGTGCAAAGACAAACTGCTCGAGCCATCCACAGGGACACAACCCATGAGGGAAAACTAGACTGAAAAGACAGTAAAACTATTTGTGCTGAGATGAAAAAATGTTAACAATGTATTAGGAAAAAAAAAAACAGCTTATAAAATAGCACGTATGCATGACACCATTTCTGTTAAAATATGTGTATGCACAAGGGAAAAAAGAAGGCTGAAAGTCTATAATCTCCAACACGCTAGCCACGGCTTATTTTGGGGTGCTAGGATTGGGGGTGATTTCTACTTTCCTTAGGTATGCCTTTCTGTCTTGCCTGAATTATTTTTTCTAATGAGCGAGCACATATCGCTTTTATAACCTGCAAAAATGGGAAAATGAATTTCATTTTGAGAATTAGGAAGGAATGAGAGAAAGGAGGAGAGAAAAAGAAGAGAAGAGGGGCAGGGAGGGGAGAGGACAGGGACAGGTGGGGGAAGTCTCCTGGATCACATAACCTATTCCCTTCCCTTGCCGGAGGACGCTGAGTCACACAGATTCAGAGGGACATCTGACCTGACACTCATCTGATGGGGACAAGGAGGCCCCCTGCCTCTGCTTCTGCACCTCTGAGGATGGGGAACTTCCTACCTAACAAAGCAAATCATGCTACTTTCCAACAGGATAACAGTTAGTTATCGCAGGGGCGGTATCAGGATTTAGCATAACTCCTAATCCCTTTTCACCTGACTCTGTTTCGTTCTCTAGTTCAGCAACAAGTTTACAGACCCCTGGGCCTGCTGGAGATGGGGTCAGCCAGGAAGGAGGTCCTGTCTGCTCGGCGTCTCCCAGGGCATCTCAAAGCTCCAGCCTCTCACATTCCCCCCAACCCCACCGTCCCCCACAAACTCTCCCCCCACAGCTGGCACCTTCTGTTCTGGTCTCATCCTCCCTGCCTGGGACAAGCCATGCTCTGTCCTGCTTCCTACTCCTGACCCCTTCCTTCCCTCCAAAGCTTCTGCCCCCAGCACGCCCCTCCTTCCGCCCCAGCTGCAGGACCATCTCCATGCACCCTTCCAGCTCTCCAGCCACAGCGCTCCCCTTCTCCAAACACCTACAGCAAGCAGTTTAATCGCTGCAACACCTAATTAAACAGGGCCTCCTCTTCACAGTCAGCGGTTCACACGGGTGGGCCCTGCCTCCCCAAACGAGCTTAGGTGCTCTTTGAAGGAGCTGGTGTTTACCACGTGCCTATGTGCTGCTCTTCACGCATTATTAACCCTAATCCCATAATCTTGATTCCAAGCCCTGTCTCTCTCCTGAACTCCCAGATATACAAATATTTCTGTATTTGACATTTCCACCTGTGCGTTCCAAAGGCTTGCAAACTACAAATTTGAAACCCACACGTCCTCAATCTATGCCCCAGACTTCCTCCTCCTCCACCCTTCTCCCAGGAAATGGTACCACCCGCCAGACGGCCACCAGGCCAGAGGCCATGGCATCCTCCTGGGCTGCTCCCCTTCACTGTGCACAACCAACAGGCCCATGAAACTGACCCCTGGAGGTCTCTGATGTGTCCCACCAACCTGGCCCCTCCGCACTAACCCTCTGCCTTGGCCTTACCTCAAGCCCCATCACGATGTGGTCTCCTCACAGGACACCCTGTACCCTGCATCCCTCTCCTCTAACCCATTTGTACACAGAAGCCAAAGGGATCTTTCTAAAATACCAATTGGATCATGTCACTCTCATGCTTAAAACACTTCATGGCTCCCCATTGTCTTCCGGACAAAATCAAACTCCTTGCAAAGTGTACAGGGATGTATAAGCTGGTTCCCCCTGGCCTCTCCCGGGCTCCCCCTTTTTTACACACATTCCCTCTGCAAGGAATAGAAGGGCCACCTCCTTGTCCGGGCCTCCCACTCCTTCAAACTCAGCATAGACACACCTCCTAGCCCATGGGGGCCAGCCTCACAGCCAGGACTTGCCCGTGGGCTCCTGAAGGCAGATCTGTTTTATCTCAGCATCCCGGTTGCTTGGCACCTGGAAATAGAGCTCCCCAACAGTCACGCTGAGTGGGCTACAAAGCTGCCATGGGGGTGGCACTGTCCTTATTTTCACAAGGAAAGCAGAGGCACTGCAACGTTAAAGAACGTGACCAAACTCAAGCCACCACTGAAGCGTGGGTCTGAAACCAGGGCCAAGTGACTGCGGCTCGTCCTCTGCTCCGGGTGCTTTTCCTGAGCACGTCACGGTGCTCAGCACAACCCCCATGGACACAGAGAAGGAAGGATCCCACTGTGCTCAGGAGCACTCCTGCCAGACTGAGGCCATGTGTCCTGAGTCAGGCAAGGTGGGAGCAGCTATCCCAAAGTTTCCTCCCGCTCTAGAGGAGCAACACACAGATACCTTGCTGCTCCTCCGTGCACATCTCAACATCGCAGTCCTACTCCAGGCAGGAGGGTGCCAGCGGTGGTCTGCAGTGCTCACCCAGCTCAGAGACCCTGAGATAACAGGGCTACTGCACGGGGTCTCTGAGTCTTCCAAAAAGAGCCCCCGCAAGGGCCCTGGAGCTCACAGCTGGCTCCAGGATACCAAGGTCCACGTTACTTCACAAGAAGGGGGGCAGGGCTGCCTCACCTCTGGGGATCTGACCGAGAAAAGCAAAGTACATCCTGAGGCTGGCCACAGGGAAAGTCCCATCCCAGCCCCAAAACACCACGGACAGGAGTCCCACCGCGGGAGCCCCGGGAGTGCCTCTGCATCCACCTCCGCACTGTTCTAGGCCTGCTCTAAAGCAAGGCTCCTCTGGGCAGCCCAGGAGCTGTCTTCTCTTTCAGGCTTCATCTCTAAAAGATGCTTGTGGCCAAAGCAGGAGAAGCCGCGTCAGTGGCAACCGTACCTTGGCCCCTCCAAGCCCAGGCGGGATGCTCCGGGGTCTGGATCATAGTGCAGTGTACGGAGCCAGCACCAGAGACCAGCGAGCCCGTGAAGCCCGTGCTGTAGCTGTGTCTGTGGCCCTAAGAGTACCAGGAGGCGCACCTGGGACTGGCCACGACAGCAACATCTCTTTAGCACTGATCAGGTTTTTGTAATCACCACTCCTCAAAACTGCCGTGCAAGAGTCACCAAGGCCCTTCCACGTTCCCAAATCCAGCAGTTACCTGTGTGTCCTCAGCCTTCCGGGCCCCTCAATAGCTCTGGCACAGCCATCCACTCCCTGTTTTCCAGAGCCTGTTCTTTGGGCTCCTGGGCACTGTCATGACAACACCCCACACGTACGTGCATTCAGGGGGCGCCAGGCACGTTCCCGCACTCCCTCTCACATGGACTCTGCCTCAGAGGATCCCGACCATTTCTCTGGCTTTAAACATCCTAAAAATGCTAATGACCCTTTAATTTATAACTCCAGTAGAGCACCAGATACAAATGTCTCCAAAGCATCTTGAACTTAACATGCCCGGAATGGAATTCCTGATTTAACTCTCCAAAGTCCTCACTATCTCAGCCAATGGCACATGCACCTCCGAAATGCTCGAGCCAGAAGCCTGTGAGTCACCTCGAGTTCCTCCATCACCCTCACTCCCAAGCTCAAGGTTTATCATTCCCATCTCCAAAATATCTCCAATTCACCCACTCGTCTCTCTCCATACGGCCACCATCTCTGATCTGGTGACACCAAAATAACCTCCTCCTGGCCTCTCTGCGATCATTCCTGCCACCTCCCCTTTATTGCACAGTCACCACAGTGATCCTTTTATACCATAATTTTCACCAGGTCACTTACTACCTGTCTTCAGATGCTCCTTTCCAACTGTACCCAGAAGTCCAAAGTCCTTGCCATGGCCTGCAAGGCCCTGTGTGATCTGGCCCCAGGCAAGGAGAGAGCCCCTGTCAACGTGTGGAAAAAGAAGCAATCCAGGAGCCCACGGTAAGTGTAAGACCAGCGAAGCTGAAAGCGTTACTGCCCCACGTGAGCCCAAGCGCAGGTGGGGCCTCTGGCAAGTATTGATACTCTCTGCAAAAGTCACATCTCCTCGAATGGGTCATTCCTCCCCATCTACCCAGAGGTGAGCTGGGTCCTCAAGCTCAGCTCCACGTGGGCTGTGGCAGGAGCTGCAGCTCACCTGCCTCGGGTGGGAGCTTTGTGGAGCTGGGATGCCTCCAGAGCAGCCTGCACGGGAAGGTGAAAGACAGGCTCCATGCAGCCGTGCCGATATGCATGTCGTGGCCATACAGGAAGATGCATAAACCATATCTTGTAAATTAGACGTCTAGGTTGGAGCTTCTCCTTGTGTTTATTTCCCCAGAGCCTTTAGTAAACTGATATTCAACATTCCAGTCTTGTCTCAACATGCCACAGGGAATTCCAGGAAGGGTCACTTCCAGAGTTAAGGGCCCAGATTTCAGGGGTGAGCAGGGCCCCTGCAGAGAGCAGCAATGGGAGCCAGTATGGAATCCCCAAGAGGAGGCTGGATCTCAGGGTCTCCAGCAGAGCTAAGGATCCCACAGCCCCTCCCCACAGAGAGAATCTCCCTCCACTGCCAACACTGTGTTGACTTCTTTATCCCCTGGCACTCCTAGGTATAGCTCTTCTCTGATGCCAGATGCGGTTGCTGGACTGAGAGCTCTGCTCAAGACCAAGCAGACCCGTGAGCAAGATCTATTTGTCTGTGGCTCATCTCCCCCAAGAAGAGGCTGCTCTCTGATGCTACCAGAGTGATCCCAGGAAGACCTAGCAGATAGCAGAGTAGAATCAGGTATCAGGAGAACCCGAGTGGAAATGCCATCCTCTAATGATGGTGTGGCTCTCCAACCACTGCAGAGGCAAAAACACAGTGTCCTGTCACTAGATTCTAAGTGCCATGGGGGCAGGGACCTTTCTCTACTTTTTCATCAACTCACCAACCCCAAAACTATGCCTGGCCCAAAGCAGACAGTCAAATCGTTGTGAAATTAATAAAGGAATAGGCACGAGACCTCTATTCCTCATGCTATAGGCGATCCACGGGCCCAGAATGACTGGCTGGGTTCCAGCAGGGTGTCCGTTCTGCCCTCCCACGCCTGCGGCAGGTGTCACTCATCAACCACAGGCCTCTGTGCTGCTGAGCCAGGAAGCAGATTCAAAACCCTTCTCCAGGGAGCCAGTCTAAGTTGGTCACCTGGAGAAGGCAGAGGTTCTTAAGCCTTGGGAGATCAAGGAACGCATTCAAGGAGAATCTAATGAACACAATGAGTTTCTCTCTAGAAAATACACACAAAACTCTGCATATAATTTCCAGATATTAAAGATCTCTCCCTTAAAAGAAGTTGAAGACCTAGAAACCCCACAGCCTACTTACTCCTACGCCAAAAATTATTTGCTGCCATTTAGAGATAATTTGCTAAAAACATCAGCCAAACAGATCCTATAGAGAGTTTAAAAGAAGCTGAGGGACAGTTCCAAGGAGCCAAGAATCAAAACTCAGATCTGTTCATCCACATTGCCTAAAGACAGTGCGCACTCCCCAGCCAGGTGACAGGGACAGCCTGCCGAACGCACCTCCCCATGCCCCGAGGACAGCCTTGCGGTGGGGGAGCCCCACTACCCCTGCTTCCCGACAGTCCTCTCGGACAAGGACACTGTCCGTTGCGTGAAGGAGCCCAGGTTACCAGGACAGCTCTAGGCTGGAATCTATTTATACACATCCTCAGCACCCAGCGGTTAAATTGCAGCCTAGAAGATGGCACAGGGCCAGCAAGGAGCTATTTATATCCTCTTGGCAGACGAAGAGGAACAGGGCATTTCAGAGGGTCTCTTCCAAACGAGGCCTTGAGGGCACACAGTTTACAGGACAACAGAATCATCCTCCCCACAACCTCCAACCACCACTACACACACGCATATACACGCACACACACACACACACACACACACACACACACGCAATCTGAGACCATCTTTGCAATGTGTATAAGCTGGGATAGAAGAAACTAAAAGATTATATGTTTTTTAAAAAAAAAATAGACCATGGCCCACTGGGGGGGGGGGCTGGAGAGAATCCAGCCAAATTCCATGGATTCATTCCAAGAAGTTCTCCAGGCTTTCCAGGATCCACATCAGAAGCCCTTTAAAGGAAATTCCTCTTCTGGTCTTCCCTGGCCGTTGATGAGCTCAAGTCTACAGCCCCGAAGCCTCAGACATGTGACCAGACAAAGGCAAAGGGCAGGGCCTGGGCTCCTGGGAGGCAACTTCAAAGCCAGCCGGAACCGTGGGCAGAGCAGGAAGCTTCCACTCCCAGAGTCACTGACCCCAAGCTGCTCCCGGTCCAAAGGGTGGTGGGAGGATTTGGAAGTGCTTCCAATCACCCCAGGGCCTAGCAAGCAGATATCCTTGATGAATCAAGCCTTCTTCAAATGCCAGATCAAAGAAAACCTCCAACACTTTATCATTAGTGATATTTAATAAGACAGCACAGTGGAGCCTGTTAAATATCACATGGGTGATATACGAGGCCTGCCGCTAGCTGTGCAAATCAGTGGACTTGCTTCATTGTAGCACCAGGTTAGGTGGGCTCTGGTATGGCTGCCCCCCAAGAGTCCTGGGCCAAGATTCAGTCAGCAAGAAGACTGGACATAACTGGGCCAACTCTCTGAGCAAGAGGAACGGAGGGGGCCAGGCAGGCCTGGCTAGGCCAAGACTAGGTGCCACAGCACTTGAGCATGGAGAATGTTCCTGGAAGATGTCCAAGGACAAGGGTCTCATTTCCAAAGAGTCAGTCCCCAAAGAGGTTTCCCTATGACTCCCATGACTCCCTTCAGGACGAACTTTGTGCATTAAAGTGTCTGGGAAAGAATACCTTGCGGGAGGTGTCTCCAGTTCCTGCTCCCAACACCATGGCATTAGGCTCCTCCATTTTCACAGTAAAGATTTCCACCTGTGGCACCCACCCTGGAGGGCAGAAACCTGGAGGAAGCCAAACCCAGGAAAAGAAGAAAGCACAGCCCTTCCTGAAGCACAGCCCTTCCTGTTCCCAGTGGACAGCCAAGCCCAGGTCACATGTGGGGCAGCAAGCCAGGCCTGCAGGGGCATGGGAAGAAGACAGGTCCTCTCCTGGCAGGCCTGGTCCTGCAGAGACTGGAGAGAAGGGCCCTTCGGCTACAGTCTTCCCCACACTCACACTGATGAGGCTTCTCTGGCCATTTGCTCTTACACCAAGAGCTCATCTCTCCAGCAATATAACCTCAGGTGGAGAGCAGGAGAAGAGGGAGAAGGCAGACTGGAAAACTACTTCAACAGAATCAGAACCATGTACCTGGAAGATCTGGAAGACCTGGAAGGGTCCCTCGAGATGCCTTGGTGAAGCATCCTTGTTTGATCAATGAAGAAACCAATCAATGAACTCACAAGGAGTGAAATGGCCCATCTAGGACCACCCAGGATCCCACACAGGTGCCCCGACTCTGGGCACCATGGCCACCAAGTCCACCCTGCACCTGCTGTCAGTGTTCCCTCAAGGCTACTCTGTTATGTTGTGACATCCCGAAAGGCTCCTGCCAGACTCATACCAACCACGGGTTCTGCCCTCGCCCCTTCCCTGCCTCTCCCAGGACCACACTGTAGATCTGCACGTGGGCAGGGAGCTGGGGAGAGACTGGCTGAAGGAGTACCCTGCTTGCAGAGCAGCGGCTCACCAGCTGCATCCTGTTGCAACTAGAACATCCTCCTCACGACCCCAGGCCTCCTAAAGTGAGCCATGTACCTAAGTCAGTAATTTAGACACAGCCCCACCATGGGCCCAGGAGCTGCTGCTGCTTACACTCATTCCCCCGGGCAAAGAGCGTGGCGACTCGGCTCGGCACCTCTCAGCACTGTCAGCCCTTGGCTCCTGGGAGTCCTCCATCTTGGCCCTCCCAACATTTAACCTTGGTTAAACACCCCTTCTTTTCCACAGTGTGAAGTTTATCTCCCAATTCTCCAGTTCTCTGCTCCCCCCTCCTCCAGAAAAACAAACCAACCAACAAAAAACCCTTCTGGCTCTTTACCCAGACAGACGTCCTCCACGCCACCAAACGCACCCTGCTCCAAACTCTCCCATCTCACTCCGGGCCACAGACCCTGCAGGAGCCGTGCACCATGCGTCCATCCTTCCTGAAAACGGTACTAACAAAGCAGGTGCTGGTGTCCCTGCCGCCCCTCTGCTCGAGACTCCCAGTGCAGACATCTGAGTGGCCTGACTCCAGGCCCACCTTGCCAGACCCCTGCAGCCACCCGACTCTCTGGGTGCAACCGGGGTCCTGCACTTGGACTCATGCCGGTCCCCAGCCCTCCTTTCAAGGCCCAGTTCCTCGTCTGTTCTGTCCTTCCACGCAGCTGCGTACGATGCGGCCCGCCAAGGTCATTTCAGCATTTAGCACAAGGAGAGAATGTGTCTCGATTTAAGAATGAGCACGCTCCTTTCTATCATGCTTTGGGAATTAAGCGGCCCTCCACGCTTCCCCCTTATCCCAGCCGCCAAGAGCTAAGAGCTCAAGTTCAGTAACTGCCAGACGACACGGGCGTCACACCCCTCCCTCTTCCTTTTCTGAGCACGGTTTCTACCGCTAGCCCTCCTACTGTTGTGTGCACAGTTTTATTTTAAGTCACCTCAATCCATGTGTGTAGGCGATAAGGTGCATTCTTTTTAAGTAAGCAAAAGAGAAAAGCCCCCTTCTTCACAGAGCTTTCCCCGAGCCCTGCAGCTAGCTCTGGGATCAGTCCCTTCTCTGAATTCCAGGAGAGCTTCTTTCCAAACCAAACAAAATAGCGCTTCCCCTTCGGCATACATACAACCTTCGTTCTCCCATATTGAAAAGAAGCCCTCCCTCACCCCACAGCCCTCTGCAGCCCCTGTCACTGGCCCTCTCTCCTCTGAAGAAGGTGGTTTGTACCCAGTGCCTCCACTTCTGCATCCGCACCAGGCCGGGACTACTGCAGTCTGGCTTCTGCCACACGCACGTGCGCACATGCCCACACATTCTGTGACACCACAGCTCAGCCACTCCCTCCCTGAGAATCCCCTTCTCTTCTGGCTTCTGGGCCCACTCTTCTCTGGTTGTGCTCCAACCTCCCCAGCCTCCCATCTCCCACTCCCCTTCCTCCACCCTTCCCATAAGCACTGGTGTTTCCAGTAGCGTTCCTCCCTCGCTGTCCACACCAACAGCTTCACACTGAGGATGCCCAGATCTGCAGGCCTCTGCAGCCTAGACTCCTCTCAGGCTCTACCAACCCTTCCTGGGCCATCTCATTCACAGCTGTCACTTTCCTCATCAACGAGGTGCCCAATCACTCCCAAACCCAGCTTTTGTCTCCAGCCTCATTACTGAGCCCTAGACCCACAAGTCCAAATGCCCCCCAGGTGTTGCCATGGAGATGGTAATGGTCCCGCAGGTACCTCAAACACTGCATGGCCAACACCACCTCCACTGAATGGCTCCGTGGCCCCATAGTTATTCAACTAGGAAAAATGGCAGTCACGATCCACATATCCGTTCGAGCAGTGTTTATGGAGCACTCGCCATGTACCAGGCTGTCTGTACAGGACAAGGCGTGATAAACAAAACAGAAACTGTTCCTGCCTCCAGGAGACTTGCAGACAGTCACCCAGTCCTGTCAAGTCTACTTACCAGTCTCCGAGACAACCCACCTTCCTCCATCCCCATGGCCACTATCTTAGTCCAGGGCACTATGCCACACTGGAAAGAAAGCAGCAGAGCTCAAACTCTGAGGTATATGAGCTGTGTGACCTTAGGCAAGTCACTTCCTCTGTCTCTGTTTCCTCATCTGGCAGGTAAAGGTGCTAACAGTACCTACCTCATAGCCCTGTTGCAAGGATTAAATGAGACATAAAGCCCATATGTCCAGAACATAGCAAGCCATCTGCAAACACCCATGCCGACTGCAATCCCTAAGTCTCCTGCAGCCTCATGTCACAGCCCACCCCAAGTGCCACCACCTGCAGCTCCCCAGAAGCCCAGGATCTCTCCTACCCTCTAGCCTTTGTGTACGCTTTTCCAGCTGACTCGTGCCCTGGCTTTCTCCTTCTCCTTTCCCAAGGCTCAGCTCAAGAGCCACGCCCCCCACACCCCCAGGCTGAGGCAGCAGCGCTCCCCTGTTCTCCCTCCCCTGGAGCCCACCGCCTCATCCCACTGAACTGGAATCACTGCTGCCCTGGTCTGCTTCCCCTGCTGGACTGTGTGCTCCTGGGAGAACACTGTGCCCAGACCTTGGAACCAAGCACTGCATACATTGGGGGCTCAATGAATACTTGACAACAATCAGGAAAAACATAAGAAATATAAGGAGCCAAATTTCAACTCGCTATAACCAAAAAAACAAAACCTTCCTAAGAATAAGGCTGTGCTTGTCAAGCATTCCCTGTATGCCAGGCTCTGCGCTAAGCTTTGGACACACGTATGTAATCTCATGCTCACAATGACCCTGTGATGTGGGTATTTTTATTCCTGGTTTACAGGTGAAGGGACAGAGGCTCAGGAGGTTTTTTAAATTTTCACAGCTAATAAGTGGTAAAGTCAGGATTCAGACTCAGGCCACAGAACCCGTCCTTCACCCAGCCCTACACTGGCTCAGAGCTCAGGACAGAATGAGCTGGCTCTGATGGAAGAGAGCACCTTCCCTGATAACCCCATGGCCTCTGTTGGGGTATTAGGCAGGGGCTTCCTTTAGAAACAAGACTAAATTCTCTGAAGGTCCCTTCTTATTCCCAGGCTCTAGGAGTCCATAATGTCACAAACTCTTTGGGTTGCTCATCTTGGTTTCCCACACAGCGTGAGGCTGAGCAGAGAAAGCACATGATAAAACTGGTCCGAACGAATGAATGAATGGATGGATGGATGGACGGATGGATGGACGGATGATGACTCATTCTGTACATGTCCATGTCAGTTTTAACCTTCTCGACCCCCTATTGGCTGGGCTCAGGGTCATAATCCAATGGGTCCCAGGGAATGCAGAGAAGGGGGTACCCCGGCCCCCCACAGCACCTCCTGCCACCCCCACGGCGCTGTAGCAGGGCTCTCACCGGCACAGGTGGTCCGTCCGGCACACACTGCGAAGGGCCAGGCAGTTGGGCTTCTCCTTGTCCTCATTGGAGCAGCTGGGCAGGATGGTCTGCCGGCGGCGCTCAGCGCACGCCTGGTCTTGGCAAGAGCAGAAGAGCAGGCGGTAGGTGTACTCGCTGGGCACGCGGTCGAAGAACTGGCGCAGAGCCTGGTGGCACTTGCGGCGGTTGCAGCGCTCGGTGGGCGAGATCTCGCAGCTGCAGATGGAGATGTAAGAGGAGCGCAGCTTCTTGCAGCTGCCGTTCAGGTTGCAGGCCTTGGCAGCATCCGGGCAGCGGTTGCTCTTGGCGCTGACCACCAGCTCCACCCCTGCCCCTGCAGAAAGAAGGAGAGAGCAGGTCAGAGGCCAACACAGGCATGGGAAGGACACAGCTGCCCACTCACTGGGAGACCCCTCCCAGCATTCAGTATGCTTTCACATGCCCGCTCCTTGCCTCAGTTCACTAATCTGTGAAATGGGTTGTGCTGAGGATTCAGTGAGTTAATATACAGGGCCACACAGTACTCAGGACAGTGCCTGGCACAGGGTAAGCTGCACATATGGTCACTGTTGCAGTGATGAGTGTTAATACAAAATCTTACTTAAAATTCATCACAAGCCTAACAGGCAAGCAACCAGACGTGCATGGCCCTGTGGACAAATGTGGGAAATAACGTGACTGGCTCAAGATCACACAACCAGGGAGCAGCTGAGCCAAGACCAGCCTAGGGCCCTTGAGCACCTGCCAACAGCACACCCGCACATGTGGTGGGACAATTGTCATGATGGGAGCTACAGCAGCCAGGGTACAAACAGCACCAGAACCAACATCCTTACCCCACCACTATGACCACCAAAATTACCCCTCCACATTTCAAATACCCCCCTGGGGAGGGGAGGAAGGGATGCTGCTACTGCCACCTGTCAAGAGACGCTAAAAAGGAAGCCCTGGGCTGGGAGTCCTGCAAGCGTGAGGTCAAAGCTAAAGCCCAGCCTAGGACCCTGACATATGACTCTGATGAGCACATAACCAACTAAAGGGCAGATGTGCTGAGACTTTGGTGGCGTTAGTGCAGTGGGTTTTGTGTTTTGAGTTTTGTGCCATGGCTCACGGGGTAGCACGGCTTGAACACAGATATTCCACCCCACTGGGCAGAATTTTGGGGAAGTGCCACATCCCCTCCATGGTGGCTACTCCCACCACTCCACAAGCTTCAGCTATTCTGAGCAGGCACACAACACAGGGACCACCAAATGCTCCACCACCAGCCAATTCCTACCAACAGAGCATCTCTTGTCAGACCTGATCACAGGCAGAAGGAGGGAGGCAAGAATCGAGTCTGCACGTGCATTCCTTAGATGTTCTGGCAAGAGCTGGATGGGAGATCATCTAACCCAACCCCCTTATTTTCCAGATAAGGAAACTGAGGCCCTCAGTGGGCAAGGAGCCTGTCCAAGGTCACCCAGCACATGGGCAGCAAACCAGAGCAGGCATCCAGATCACACCCAGCATGGTGGGATGCCAGGGAGAACCATCGGCCTAGGGTTGAGGATGAGCCATAGCCTTTTCATCCATGTTCATGAACCCTACAAATGCTTTTCAGTATTTCTTGAGCATCACTCTCTCCATGCAAAGCCCCACAACGTGGTGGGAAGGACTCCGGATGACACAGGCTGAGGCCAGGCACCACCCACAGTGGGCCCAGTGACGGAGCATTTCCAGCACTATCAAGTCTCACCTCTACACAGCCCTGCGCTGGGTGCTGTGCTGGATATAAAAGGGTCAGAGGGGGCCCCACTCTGGAAGAGCTCACAACTCCAGCCGGGAAACCCACAGTGTTCAATTCCTGGTCTTGTGTGACCTTGGGCAAGTGACTGAATCTTTCTCTGCTTCAGTTTCCTTGGCTGAAAAATAGGACCCACTGCATAAAATCGTTGTGACCATGAACTATAGCTCAGGTGCTCCTCTTTCCCCCCGACATCATGATTTTGCCCTGTCTGCTAGATCATTGCCATCCACTATTATATCATGCATCTTTAATTTTTTTAAAAAGACCTTCTCACGACCATGCACCCCCCTTAAGATATCACCCCATTTTTCTGCTACCTGTTAAAGCAAAACCCCTCAAAAGAGATGTCTATACCAGCTGTCTCCTCCTCTCCTCCCATTCTCCCTTGGACCCATGTCAGCTTTGGCGAATGTCCCCACTCGTCGCATCAGTGATCAGGAATCCCCGGGCCTGGTGTCCCTCAACCCATGAGCAGCACTGGACACGGCTGACTGCCCCTCCTGCCCGACCCCCTTCCTCACTTACCTTCCACTCTCTGCTGGTCTCCCTGCTGCCTACCTGCACTCTCCTGCTCAGCCTGCTTCGCTGGTTCCATCTGTGCTACCCAGGGTTCAGCCCTCTTCTCTATATACACTCGCTCCATAGGGTTCTCAGCTCATCTCATGGCCTTAAACATCATCAATAAGCTTCTGACTCCCAGATTTATATCCCCAGACCAGACCTCTCCCCTGAACCCAAGACTCTTGCATCCAACTGCTTACTGGACAACGCTCCCTAAAGCCCCAACAGCTGCATCTCAAACTTAACCCCAGATTTTCCCCAAAGGCTACCCTCCACCCCTGACAGTCTTCCTCATCCCGCTGAAAACAACCGCATCCTTCCAGAAGCCAAAACTCTTGGCACTTCCTTGGCTCCTGTCTTGTTCACACACCACATCAGGAAAAGCTGGCGGTTCTAATCCAACCACTTCTCACTACCCACTGCTGCTACCACCATGATCCAAGCCACCATCACCATGTGCCTGGTAAGAGCCTCCTTCCCAGTCTCCCTGCTCTGCCTCTGCCCCCACCCCCGACCCCCTCTTCTCTCATCACAGCAGCTGGAGTGAACCTTCTAGTACCTAGGGCAGAGTGTTTGTGGGCCCCAAAGTTTCCACACGGGCTTGCCCATGTCACTCAGAGGCCTTTGCATGGCCCACCAGGCTGTGTATTTGTGCTGTCCAATATGATGTCTGCTAGCCACACATGGCCATTGAACGTAAAATGTGGCTGGCACATTTCCAATGTGCACACAAGATACGGAGAGACACACCAGATTTTGAAAGGTTAGTAACAAAAAAAATCAGGTGAAGTATCTCAGTAATTTTTTATTTTGATTACATGTTGAAGGGATAGTATTTTGGATATATGGTGTTAACAAATATACTATTAAAATTAATTTCACCTATTTATTTTTACTTTGTTAAGGTAGCTATAGAAAATTTAGAATTACAAACATCAGTGAAACGTATTGAATTTCTGTTAGCCAGCGCTGCTCCATATGACCTCACCTCCTTCCCACCACCCCCACCTCTGGCTCACTCTCCTACATCCCAGCCACGCTGGCCTCCTGGATCTGGAACATGCCAGTCCTGGCCTGGGCTCAGGGCCTTTGCACTAGCTGAATAGTATTCCATTATGTATATATACCGTAGTTGTTTTAAACTATTGATCCAGGCACTGCTGCTGACAGGGGAGGCACTCAAGCAGGCAGGAGAACAGGCCAGCCACCCGCCAGACCCCTGCCCCACCCACACAGAAGGCAGGACCCCGCATGCTGCACCACTGCCATGAGGCTTCACACAGCTTCCAAAGAAGTAGTCTGTAACAGCCACCACCTCCTATTATATAAAATAATACTGTTATATTACTATAACAATAGCTAATACTATTGCAAGGACAGCTCACTGCCTTAATAACATCCACAACCACCGTGTAGATGGACCAATACGTATTTGAATTCACTGACACAAGGAGAGTCACTGGAGGACCCTGGAAACAGATGAAGAAGCTTTCTCCTTAAAGTCCACTCCAGAGTAATAGAAGAAGCAACTGATCTAACAGATGACCAAAAATCAATGGAGAGATACTATAAATATTTTAAAAATCAGAAAATATGACACCACCAAAGGAATTCAGTAACTCTCAAGTACCAGACCCTATAGAATAGGCGACCCTTGAAATGACTGAAAAGGAAATTTGAATAACTATCTTAAGGAAACTCAATGAAATAAAAGAGGACTCTCTAAGACAACACAATGAAATGAGAAAAAATATCCAGGATATGGAGGAGGAAATTTAAAAAGAGATTAATACCTTACAAAAGAATGTAGCAGAACTCCTGGAACTTCAAGATGCATTCAATGAAATAAAAACACAACCAAGAACTTAAGCAGCATATTAGAAGAAGCTGAAGAAAGAATATCTGTACTCAAAGATGATCTTTATGAAATAACTCAGGCAAACAAGAAAAAGGAAAAAAAAGTTTTAAATGAAGCATCTCTAAGAGAACTAGCACACAACCTTAAGTGCACAAACATCTGAATCATGCGTGATCCAAATCATGGGAAGATCCAAATAACAAAAATCAGAAATGAAAAAGGAGACATTATAATTGATTTTGAAGAAATATGAAAAATCATTAGAGACCATTATAAACAACTCTATGCCAACAAATTTGAAACTTGGAAGAAATGAATAAATTTCTGGACACATACAAACTACCAAGACTGAACCAAGAAGACACAGAAAACCTGAACAGACCAATAGCAAGAACAAGATTGAAGCAGTAAACAGCAATCTCCCAACAAAGAAAAGCCCAGGACAGGATGGCTTTACTGCTGAATTCTACCAAACCTTTAAAGAGGAATTGATACTAATTCTCTTCAAACTAGTCCATAAAATTGAAATGGAGGCCACTCTCCCAAACTCATTCTATGAGGCCAGTATCACCTTGAAACCAAAACCAAAGATACAACACCAAAAGAAAACTACAGACCAATATCTCCGATGAACATAGATTCAAAAATCCTCAATAAAGTACCAGCATTCAGAATACAACAACACATCAAAAAAATTATACACCATGGTCAAGTGGGATTCATCCCAGAAATGCAAGGATGGTTCAACATATGCAAGTCAATAAATAATACATCACATCAACAAAATCAAGGACAAAACCATATGATTATCTCAATAGATGCAGAAAGAGCATTTGACAAAATTCAACATACCTTCATGATAAAGACTCTCTACAAATTAGGTATAGAAGGGAAATATCTCAACACAATAAAAGCCATCTACGACAAGCCCACTGCCAATATCATCCTGAAGGGGGAAAAACTGAAGGTTCAAGGTTCAGGAACAAGACAAGGATGCCCACTCTCACCACTCCTATTTAACATAGTACTAGAGGTACTAGCGACAGCAATCAAGCAAGAGAAAGAAATAAAGGGCATCCAGATTGGAAAAGATGAAGTCAAACTGTCCCTATTTGCAGATGACATGATTGTATATATAGAAAAACCTAAAGATTCTATCAAGAAACTCTTAGAACTAGTTAAAATTTCAGAAATGTTGCAAGATACAAAATCAATGCCCCAAAATCAGTTCCACTTATAATCTCCAATAATGAGCTAACAGAAAGAGAAATTGAAAAGTAACCCCATTTACAATAGTCACCAAACAAATAAAATACTGAGGAATCAATTCAACCAAGGAGGTGAAAAATCTCTACAATGAGAACTACAAATCTCTACTGAAAGAAATTTAAAAAGACACAAAAAGACAGAAAGACATTCCATGCTCTTGGATTGGAAGAATTAACACTGTGAAAATGTCTGTACTACCCAAAGTGATCTACAGATTCAATGCAAATCCCCATCAAAATACCAATGACATTCTTCACAGAAACAGAAAAAACAATCTTAACATTCATATGGAAAAACAAAAGACCCCAAATAGCCAAAGGAATCCTGAGGGGGGGAAAAATGGAGCATAATACTACCTGACTTAAAATTATATTATAAACCTAGAGTAACCAAAACAGCATGATACTGGCAAAAGAATAGACTCTTGGACCAGCGGGCCAGAATACAGAACCCAGAAATCAACCCACAGACTCACAGCCAATTGCTACATGACAAAGGCAACAAAAACATACATTGGGGAAAAGACTGCCTCGTCAATAAGTGGTGCTAGGAAAATTGGGAATCCATATACAGAAGATGGAAACTGGACATGCACTTCTCACCATATACTAAAATCAACTCAAAATGGATTAAAGATTTAAGTATAAGACCTGAAACTGTTAAACTACTAAGGGAAAACATTTCAGAAACTAGGACTGGGCACAGACTTTATGAACAAGAGCCCAAAAGGACAAGAAACAAAAGAAAAAATAAAATAGGATTACATCAAACTAAAAAGCTTCTGCACAGCAAAGGAAACAATCAATGGAGTAAAACAGCAACCCATGTAGTAGAAGAAAATATTTTCAAACTATATATCCAACAAGAGATAAATATCCAGAATATACAAGGAACTCAAGCAATTACACAGCAAAAATATATATATACCCAATTAAAAAATGGGCAAAGGGGCCGAATAGACATTTACTGAAGGAAGACATACAAATGGCCAACAGGCACTTTACGAAATGTTCAACATCACTAGTCATCAGTTAGTCAAAGGTATAACCAAAAAGACAGAGAACGACAAGTGCTGGCGAGGGTGTGGAGAGAAGGGAGCACTCCTGCACTGTGGGTGGGACTGTAAATTAGTGCAACCACTAGGGAAAACAGTGTGGAGGTTTCTCAGACAACTACAGACAGGTCTACCATGTGATCCAGCAATCCCTCTTCTAGGTGTATACCCAACGGAATGGAAATCATCATGTCGAAGAGACACCTGCACTCACAGGTTCAACGCAATTCTATTTACAATAGCCAAGATTATGGAAACAACCTAAGTGTCCATCAACGGATGACTGGATAAAGAAAACGTGGTACATGTACACCGGGGAATACTACTCTACCATAAAAAAGAATGAAATTCTGCCATTCGCAGCAACATCAATGAGCTTGGAGAAAATTAGGTTGAGTGCAATAAGCCACGCACGGAGGGAAAAATATCACATGTCCTCACTCATAAGTGGGAGCTAAGAGAGAAAGAAGGAAGGAAAGAAAGATCACGGTGGTGTGTTGGGCTTGCAGAGGGAGAGAGCACACCTAGAATTGTGGGATGGGGTGGGGTAGGGAGGTCAGAGATTAACTGGGGGGGAGGTCAGAGATTAACTGGGGGGGAGGTCAGAGATTAACTGGGTGGGGGACATGGGGAATAATTGCAATTTGTGGTGAGGGGCATGCTGATAATGCTGATCTGACCATCACATTTTGGGCACAAATGGTGACGGTCAGCTTCGTACCCTATGGATATGCATAACTAATAAAATTTTTAAAAATAAAAAAATAAACCATTCATCCATTGATGGGCATTTAAAGTGACTCTGTCTCTTGGCTATTGTGAATAGTACTGAGATGAACATGGGAGTGCAGGTGGCTTTTTGATACATTGATTTCACTTCCTTTGTGTATATACCCACTAGTGGGATAGCTGGGTCATAAGACAGGTCTATTTCTAGTCCTCTGAGGAAGGCCTGGGAGGCTACCCCCCACCCCTACACTTGCCTCCGGCAACTTTCCTCATTTCCTGTAAGTCTCTGCTGCACGGGTTACCTTCTCGGTTCTTCCTGACCACTGTCCTCATAACAACAACCCCCCACACGCACTCCACTTGTCCCTACACTGATCTGCTTTTCCCACAGCACTCACCATCTGCCACAGTGTATACCACTTACTAATTTGTTTGTACCCAATATAAGCTCCATGAAGGCAGGAGCTTTGTCAGCGGTGCTTGCTGCTCTGCCCACAGTATACAGTGCTGGATACGTGGATGCTGAGTAAGTATCTGATGAGTGAGAGAATAGATGTACTTAGGACAGGGTCTGGTTTACAATAAGTGCTCACAGATGTGGACTAATACTATTAAGGATGCAAAACCGAGTAGGTGACAGTGGTCAATGCAAGACCACGTATGATAAGTTACCCATGTGGGGCCCAGAAGGAGCTCAGAAGTAACAGCTGGCAGATGATGGATGGAGACCGAGCCACTCACGCCAGCACCTGATCTACCCAGTGACAGCCCTAGAAAGGCAAAGAGAGAAAAGCTCCCTGTTCTTGCTGTAAAATTAAAAGGGGGAGGGGGAGTACATCCAGACAATAGGCTGTTATTCTGTGATGAAAGGAAATAAGCTATTGAGCCATGAAAAGTCACGGAGGAGCCTTCCATGACAGAAGCCATACGCCACACTGTATGCGTCCAGCTATGTGACATTCGAAAGGAAAACTAGGGAGACAGTAAAAAGATGAACACTTGTCAGGAGTTAGCAGGGAGAGAGGGATAAACAGGCAGAGCAGGCGGGTGTTTAGGGCAGTGAAAATACTCTCGATGATACTATAACGGTGGATACATGTCGCCATACGTTTGTCAAAGCCCATAGAATGTACAACACCAGGAGTGAACCCTGATGTGACCTATGGGCTATGGGGGATAATGACATGTCAATGCAGGTTCATTGATTACAAAGCTCTGGTGGGGGATATGACAGTGGGCCAGGCTATGCATATGTGGGGGCGAGGGGTAGATAGGAAATCTCCATACCTTCTTGTCTATTTTGCTGTGAACCTAAAACTGCTCTAAAAAAAATTAAGTCTAAAAAAAGAGAACATTAGGGACAATTAAGACAGAAAAAGAATCAAGGTTTGTTTTCCTCATCAATGAATTAACACATCTTTATTGAGGGCCTACTCTGTGCCAGGCACTTCCCCAGACACTGAGGGGCTGCAGCCTGGCCTAAGACTCAGCAGAGGACAGAGGAGCAGCCGGTGCCAGTACTGAGTTCTGTGTCGGGAAGTCAGGGCAGAGAGGAAAGTGTCCTGCCCAGACCTAGGAGTCATGGCAGCAGGGACATCACTGCAGCAACTACAGAGCCAGAGGAAGTGAAGAGGGCAGAAAAGGGGCCGCAGACAGAAGGAACAGCAGGGGCAAAGCTGGGAAGGACTGAGAGAGGGAAGGACGAGAGAGGACGCCAAGGAGCTAAGCAAGGGCCCTCCCAAGCAACGCCCTGAGCTGCTACCAAACTGTTCAGGACCCCAGGACTCTGGTCAACACAAAGTCTACGGGGGGGACACTGCCTCTGTGGGAGGGGTTCTCCCACACCCGCTGTCCACGGCCCCGTCACACGCTGGCTGGGGGCCGGGCAAGGTGGAGGAGGGACGACCGGGAGGGACTCCAGAGAGGAGCAGGGCACCGGCTGCCAACAGAACAGCAGCTAATTTAGACCTGTGGTCGCTTCTGGGATCCCAAGTGCTCGGTCCTGCTCTTCCAGCATGTTCCTGAGCTAATGCCCCTGTAATTACAGCCTCGGTGGCTTCCCGTGGAGCTTGAACAGTGAAAGCTTCCGCTGGGGGGATGGGAAATGTAAACCCCTGGGCCAAAACTTGGTAGATTTCCTAGGGAAAAGGCTTGCTTAAAAATGTGCAACCTCGGGCCGGCCCGATGGCGCACTGCGCTAGTGCGCCGCTTGGGAAGCGCGGAGGCGCTCCCGCCGAGGGTACGGATCCCACATGCAGACCGGTTCCTGCTCACTGGCTGAGCGAGGCGCGGGGGCAACACCGAGGGTTGCGATCCCGTTGCCGGTCCTGGTCCGGTACGG
>NW_007732008.1:122978-134130 GCF_000696425.1 Galeopterus variegatus
CGGAAAAAAAAAAGAAAAAAAAAAAAAAAAAAAAAAAAAATGTGCAACCTGGCTGGAAAGGCTCTCCCTCCACTCTCTCCATTCCCCCACTTTCACACCACCCTGCTGGTAGAAGGGGCCAGTCCCATGTGCTCCTGCCTCAACACACTATGTCCCAAAAGACAAAAGGGTCCTCAGTGTCGCCCTCCATGAGCAAGAGGAGGCCTTCCATCCAGAGAGCCTGACAGAGCAGGACCTCGGGGCATCTTCTGACCTCTGGGTCCCACAGTGCTAGGAGTGGTGGCCAAGACCCTGGTCCATACCATCTCACTGGAAGCGGTACCTCAGTTTCCCCCAGAGATGACAGGACCGATCCCAGCACCTCGCCTCAGTCTTCTCAGGTGCCACTCAAAGGCCAGCGATCTGGTGGGACTCAAACCCCCATCCCCTACTGCTCTGTAAGTCCAGGCTGCCCACCCTCCCCACACCTGCCCAGGAGTCTCCTCCCAGCTCCCCGACATCCTCAACTTTCTCTCCAGACTCTCCTCTCACCTCCCAGCCCTGCCACCACACCCAGCCACCCCAGCACTCTCCAGGGGAAGCTGTATTTTTGGAAGCAGGACAACCGGCCAAAGATTAATTAGATGAACAGCAAATTCACTGAAAACCAACTCAGGAAAAAAACAAAAATCAATTTGGATGCTTTTGAATATCATTTTATATTTTGTCAAATTTTAACCATGTTTAAAATTCTTTCTTCATTCCTTAAAATGCAGATTAGTCTTAATTTTGTGGTTCTAGCAATTAAAAATTTAACTTTCCTTCTTTCACTGTGAAGGGAATTTTTTGGCCACTTTTGAGTGCTCTATATTAAATATAGTTTTGGTGTTTGGGGGTTTTTATTACATTTAGGGTTTTTGCCAGTCTCACACCAATTCCCACAATGGCATATCCACTCTAATTTTGTATTTATAATTATTAACAACCCAAAGTACAGCATTTCATATTGATGTAATTGACCTAAATCCTCCCTCAGCATTTTTTATCTGTGATGAATGGATGTAGGATTCAAGATGCCGATCACAAGCTATCGTTTTGTTTACTGACTATGAAATATACTTTTCTCACTATAAGAAGTCCACCTCAACACATGACCCTTAGATTCCAAAAAATTAAATATATCATAAAATGCAGCTCTGAAGACCATTTGCAAAAATCTTCAACAGCCATGAACACCATTCAATGTGAATTTCTAACAGCTTTAAAGACAATTTACAGAAAAAAGTCTGGGTAAATCAACGTGTTTGGTAAAGTCAGTGACTTAGTGATTCAGCATACTAATTCTGAAAGAAGTGACCAGTGCCAGCTTGTGGGCGACTGAGCTCCAGGCCCAGAGGTGGAGAAGGGCCTCTGTCTCCTACTGGTCATTTCTGGGCCCTCCATCCCCCTGTGAAGGTCACCACCCCAGCTTCTCCCCAGGGCTGTCACCTACCGATCCCACTGGCCCCCTCTCTTGGGAATGACCCCCCACCTGGCTCACACCCAGCTCCCCCCATCCCTTCCCAGGCACCATTCCTGGTGGCTGCCACTCAACAGGGACAGTCTGTACAACAATCGACCTCGCTGCCCACCTGTCCTCCTGCCTGCAGGGACCTCTTCCTACCCTTAGCTCCAAATCCACAGTCATACCCTTGGCCTCGACTTCACTGACACCCACATCATCCCTGAAATGCTGACATCCCAACCTCGGACCACTGTCTCCCCACCTTCCAGCAACCTCTCTGAAATTCCTACTGCAGCAATCCCTAAACTTCCCCCAAACCCTGACCCACTGACCCAGCCACCTGCCGTCCCTCAACCATCCCACCATGCTGTGCTCACTTCCTCCACACCCAGCCTGGACTTCCTGGCCCATGCACACGCCTGAACACCTCCACCCCTGCCTTCCTCTGTCATCCTCACTAACCAGCAGCCCCGATGAAACCAGCCACTCCTACTCCATGCTGGCTCCTGAGCAGCTGAATATCTCTAGGAACACACACACACACACACACACACACACACACACACGCATGCACAACCAGCCTGACTGGTCTCACTTTAGACTCCTGACCCCAAATGCCTTAAAATGCCATTTCAAACCTTCTCTTGCCTCAGTCTTTCTACACTCTCTCTTCCGCCGTTGTTCTAAGCTGATTACCTTGTGTCTCAGTCTGTCCACGCTGCTGCAACAAAATACCTTAGGCTGGGTGGCCTATAAATAACAAATGTATTGTTCACAGTTCTGGAGGCTGGGAAGTCCAAGATCAAGTTGCTGGCAGATGTGGTGTCTGGGGGGGCTCACTTTTTGGGTGATGGACAGTTGTCCTTTCCCTATGTCCTCACTTGTTGGGAGGAACGTGGGAGCTCTCTGGGGCTCTTTTATGAGGGCACTAATCCCATTCCTGAGTGCTCCACCCTCACGATCTAATCACCTGGCAAAAGCCCCACCTCCTAACACCACCACCTTACTGGCTAGGATTTCAGCATACAAATGGGGGTGGGGAGGGGAAAGACACAATCATTCAGACCATAGCACTTGCCTCATACTTTATGAAAAAATAGCAGATTTGGACATAAATCCCTCCCTTTCCCACCCCAGCAACCATCAGCCATCTCACCTGTGCACTGCCCGCCTTCTCTCTATCACTAGGGACAAAGGACCCACCCCCATCAAAGGTTGCCGTGCCACATGTGCCGGTGCATGCCACGTGTGCTGGTGAATGCCACGTGTGCCGGTGCATGCCATACGGGCAGGTGCCCACTTGGGCCTCCCCTCTTAAGCCTTCAGTCTCGCCCTCTCTCATGGATCTTTCCCAACAGCATACAAATGTGCCGCCATTATTGCCTATCACAAAACACACAAACCCAAAATCAAAACCCGCCATGACCCCTCAGCCCCTGTATTGCTGTTTCCCTTCCTGGCAAAGCCTGAAAAGGTGGTCTCTGGTTGTTTTTCCCTTCTCCCTTCCCATTCTCTCCCTCATCCTCCCCAAATCAAGCTGCCAACCCCACTCTCCACATATGATGTTCTAGAGAGACCACCGTGACCTCCATGGTACCCAACTTCTCCCACAACCTCTGGGGGCACCGGGCACAGCTGCTCATCACCCCTTTCTGGAAACTGCGCTGGCCACGCCTCCCTCCCCAGCCTCCTTTGCTGGCTCTTCCTCCCCTGCATGGAGAGCACAGCCTCCTCTCTCCCTGACCATACACTCTCCCGCTGTGACCTCAAGGTGCCATGGCTTTAAGTGCCATCTATATGCTAATGACCCTCAATCTATGAGTCAACCCTAACCTCTCCCCAGAACTCCAGGTTTACATCTAACTACCTACTTGGTATTTCCAAGAGGTCAGATCAGCATCTCACTCCTAACGCTGCCGCTGAAACAGATCCCCTCCTTTCTGCACACCCGCCCACAACCCGTTCCTTCCCACGCCTCCCCTCTAGCCTGGTCAATGGAGTTTCATCGTCGTTCACACCGAAAGTCTCAGAGTTATCCATAATTCCAGCTCTGCATCTTCCCGACCCACCTCCAAAATCTGTCCCAGACCCAGGCTTGCTCTCCACCTCTCCCACGACCATCCCTCGCCCGGGTCACAGCAGCAGCCTCTCCAGGGGCTCCCTGCTGCCACTCCTGTCTGGGAAGCAGCACAGGCCCCCGTCCCCATGAGCCATTCTCCCGGAGTACAAGAGCCATCTTTCCAAGTGCATGAATCACACTGCACTGCACAACTGTCTGGTTTCTCATCACTCTCGAGACAGTCCCAACCCCGCAACCTGGCCTGCAGCCTCTTAGCGGTGGGGATCCTCCTGCCTCTGCAGCCACAGGGCCTTCCTGCCCACCCACCCTCCACACGCAGGTCCGCACCTGGGGCTTCTGCCAACCCCTGACTCTCCCACAGCTGGGTCCACCCTGTGAGTCACATGTTGACACTCCCAGTCACCTCTGTCCGTCATCCTATGTCAAGTCTCTGCTCAGCATCCATTGCTGTCTTACATTTTTCTTGCAAATTTGTTTCTTGGCTCGCTTTGTTCATTGATGCTTCCCTGGCACCTAGAGCCGGGCATGGCATGCAAAGGACACTCGTGAGTATCTGGGATGAATGAACATGCATGTTTCTTCTGCAGAGAGTCCCTAAGCATCTGGGCGCAGTGGGGCAGGACGCCCCCGCATGCAGAGGTAAGGCCACCGTTCTCTCTGCTGATCGGCCATGACGGCCTTCCCACCTCCCAGTGCCCCTCTGCGTTCCTCCCTGTCCCACTACTCGCAGAGCTTTCCAAAGAGATAAGGAAAGGCCTGAAGGGAGCAGCGGCTGTTCCCTGAGTAGTGACGGCTAAGGCTGTTCTGAGCTGGGGAGGGCCAGTCTCCCAGCTCCACGCTCCCACCCAGGCTCCCCCTCCCTGTCCCTCCTGCCTGCCTTCCCCTCCACTTCCCTGTCCACAGACAGAGCCACAGAGCTGCTGCCAAAACCCAAGCCACTCCCCTACACACACTGTCACACACACAATCTAACATACACACCATCCCATACACACACTAACACACACACACCACCCCATACACACACTAACACACACTGTCACATACACACTCTTAACACACACACCACCCCATACGCACACTAACACACACGCATATGCCACCCCACACACACACCAACCCCTCCACACAAACCACACACACCACACATGTGCATACACACACACCGGACCACGCTCCCCACATCACACACACACACGCACACACTCACACACACACTCTCTCTCACGCTCTCCTTGCACACCAGCCCCCTTCTCGCTGCACTCCTTTCTCTGCACACCATGGGGCTCCAGGAGCACGCAGACAGATGTGGTTGGGAGAGGTTCCAGCGCAGGTTCCAATCCTGTCCTATATCAGGATAAACTAGAGCGAGTCTGACACGCGACCATGCCAGGCATGCGCAGAGGACAGAACCTGCATGCACTATCTGGAGCTGGTCAGGAGCAGGAGGAGCCCATCATGAGCCACCCCCCGTCCCGGCTGCTGGCAGGCCTGTCTCACACACAGCAGTCGGTCCCTGGAAGACGTGATTCGAAGGCGACCAGAAAACACCCTCTCCCAGAAAAACCTCACCCCAGCCACAGCGCCTGAAATTCCACACTAAAAGCCCTTCTTTGGGGGTCCATGTTGTTCTCTCCTGGTCCTTTTTTCATAGCAGTCTCTTCCTTGGACCCAAAGGGAACCAGAGATGAAGCCACCAACACCCTGCTCACCCCTCTGCATGAGCAAATCGTTGGTGGGGAGAGACAGAAAAGGGAAACGGGAGAGGGGAGGTGTGCATTTCTCCAGCTGCGGCACCCCGGCTGGGGAAGCCGGCTTCCTCCTGCTCGGTCCCAGGTGCCCACCTGCATGGCCTGAGCCACTCAGTCACCTGACCCCGTCCCTCCAGACAGCCCACCTCTTCCTGTCCCCACACTCTCCCCACCCTGCACCCTTCACTGGCCATCAGACAAATTCTCCCTGAAAGGGTAGGTGTCAGAGGTGACAGGGCTGCAGCAAAGCCCAATTTTCATTGACACTCAGAGTCTCTGACAGCTGTTAGAAGAAGAATGCAATTTTGAAATTTAAATAACATGCTTCTGCATTCAGCTCAGGGAGACAGCCTGAGGATAAGCAGTTTATTGCCCGAGCCACCATGAAGAGGGCAGGGAGGGAGGCTGCCCGCTCCTCCATTCTTCCCCAGCCTGCCACCCCCGACACCCCCACCTCCTCCTGGCAGGGGCTGCCTCAGCACGGGGTCTCTGAGAGGCACCAGCCCAACCTCCTGAAGCATTAAAGCCTCACTCTCCATCCTTCTGCTCAGCAGCCCAAGGTGCGGGGCCTGCCTCAGTGGGGCCAGGCCCAGGGAAGGCAAAGGGCTCTCCCCAGCATCCAGCAGAGCTACACCCGGCCCAAGCCTCCCCCAGCCCCACCAGGGCCACTGATGGAAACTTCACGGGGGACTGACTCTTGAGCCCAGAAATAAGTCCCTTCACCACACCCAAGGGCAGCCCAGCCCCTCCCTAGGGACTCACCCCCGCTAACTGAGCAGTCATCCCGAGCTCTGTCGTGGTGTAATCCTGAGCCCCAAGGGAGGAGATCCCAGAGAGGCCATTCTCCTTCCTGTCTGCCACTGTTCACTGTCCCGAGCCCACTAGGATCAGAAGGCTTCACCACCCTAAGCTCGGCCAGGCCTCGCAGCCATGACGTTGCCAGGAAGGGGCTTGTTCCCAGATCCCGCTTTCTCCTCTTGCACGACTTCCCTGATTTCCCCAGGCACTGCCCAGTGCTGCCTCTCCTGCACTCTTGGCACAGCACTGGGTCTACAGGACCACTGACAATAAACCACCTACTGGGTGTCTAAGTGGATCTGCCCTCCCCACCAGGCAGCAAGGACACGGGTGCATTTACCGTGGTGGCTCACACCTGTCTGGAACGCATTGAGACTCAGTGTTTACTGAAATAAACAGTGCCGCTCCGAGGTCCCGGCCACCTCCATGCTGCCTCCTGCACCCCCACCCCCGCCAGGACCCCCCCTTCAGCTGCTC
This sequence comes from Galeopterus variegatus, assembly GCF_000696425.1. NCBI lineage: Eukaryota > Metazoa > Chordata > Mammalia > Dermoptera > Cynocephalidae > Galeopterus > Galeopterus variegatus. The sequence goes on from NW_007732008.1 coordinate 129,568, forward strand.
CTGAGAGGTAGCATGTATGTGGCACCTCACAAGTGCCTGGACTCCCAGTCACCTTTTCCTGTGCAGGTCTAAGGCCTCCCTCAAGGCTACTGGCTCACTCCAGCCCGCAGACAGTGACACCAATTGCTTCCATCTGGGAAGCTCCTGTGTGCCAGCACCCTGTGAGGAGCTGGCTGCGAATAATCACTGGTCCTTGCAAGGCAGCTGACCACTCCATTTCACAGACGAGAAAGATGAGGTTTGGGAGGTCAGGTGGCCCTGAGGTCATGCAGCTGGTAGGGCAAAACCAGGATTCCAAACTAGGCCTAGCCAGCCTCAAAGTCCACCTTCTGCCCACCATTCCAGGATCCTCTGTGGCTGTGTATTAGGACAGAGTGCTAGGCAACCAGGGACGGACGCGGAGAGGACGGATGCACTGGACACAGAGACCCAAGCCCATGACGGCACACGTGCCCCCAACACGTGGGAGTGAGTGCCATGACAAGGTCAAAGTGCTACAGCACCAGGGGAAGGTGTTGTTCACCACCCAGAGCCATACGCAAGGCTTCTTGTTTGCATGTTTGTTCTCTCCTTCCTGACCCCAAAAAGGAGACCACTGGAGCCTCCAGCAATAACATGCCTGGCCCTCACCTGGCTCCATTCAAGCAGGAAGGCCCACCCCAGAGGCCTGCTGGCCAACCAGAGTAGACACTGACCTTCTCTCCTGCCTGCAATCCACAAAAAGGCCACCAAGCAGCCTCCATCTGCCCCTGCCCAGTCACAGCTCAGCACAAGAAGGTAGTCATGGCCCAAGACTCCCACTGAGCCTCAGGGTCCCTCTGCCCACTGAAAAGCACCTGGTCTCCTCCACCCCAGCCCCCATGTCACCAAAAGGCATGCAACCATTTCTGTTTCCAGAATGCCAGGTTCCAGGCCAGCCCTGCCACAACCTGCCATCTGAGCTTGGAGAAATCATTCAACAGTAATGTTTAAATAGCTAACATAGTTTAGCGCAACACACCAGGCACTGGGTCAAGCACTTACCCGCATGATCTCATTCAGTTCTTACAAAAATCCCAGAAGGCAGGGTTACCACTGGCCCCATGTTGGGCAAAAGGAAACGGGGGTTGAGTGGGGAGGAACCTGCCTAAGCTACACACTGGGCAGGGGTGGAACCAGGACTTGGACCCTGGTCTATGTCTGCCCCTTCTCTCTGGGCCTCAGTTTCCTTTTCTGTGAGGTGAAGGGGTGGGCTGACTTGACTCCTAAATCCCCTTCTGGTTACAGAAAGGAAAACAATGTTTCCACAAATACTCTCCGTGCCCGTGCCCCTGGTAGCACTTGCATGAAAAGCAGAGGCCCAAGAACCCCCTGCCCCTCCCCAGTATGCACAGGCAGCACCAGCAGAGGCCATCTGCCCGCCGCTTCTCCCTGGCCGGAGGCATGGCCTCAGTGGCGGTGAGGGACACCGCTGCCCGGCCCCCCCAGTCCCGCCCCCCCTCGCTCCTGTCAGGCCCGCCCCTGCACGCTCCACACCACCCTCCAGAACCTCCTTCCCTCGGCGGCCTCTCTGCCTGAGAGATCTTCCTTCCCCACCTTTTCCACCTTCTCCTGCCTGCCCAGATGGGACCAGCTAGGGTTCAGTATTCACAGAGTCACAGAAGCCTGGGGACGAGATGGATGCTCGACTTCAGCTCCTGCACCCCTGCATCCCCTTAGATGACGTCCAGCCTCCACCAAACACCCTTGGCAGAAAGGATGGCTCTTTATCAACCCTATTAGTAGCAGTCACATGTGCATCTTATGGATATGGGCACCACTGCTCAAAAAGCCACAGTGAGGCCCAAGACACCCCCCTAAGTGGCGAGTCAGGATTCGAACCCAGAACTGCCGGCTCAAGGCCCATGCTCTTGCTGTGCACCAGATGCCCCTGAACACTTGTGTCTTGTTTTCAAGGGGGCAGTTGGAGTTGCTAGAAATGGGACAATCCTTACGTCTCCATGAAAACTCTCTTCCCACGTATAAGGCGAGAGCAGGACATCTGGAAGCTTCCCACATCACTGTCACTGTGGGTCGGGGCACAGCCAGACTGCTCCCCGCCTGGCCTTGGACTCAGGAGTAGCTGACCCATCACTGAACCCGGGCCTGTCAGGTGGGACTAGGCAGAGAGGCGGGGAGAGCCCGAGGGCCTGCCCTGCCCCAGGGCTTCTGGCCTTCAGAGGGTGTTATGGGGATCCCGGCAGCTTTCCCTGCCAGCAGAATCCCAGTAGGACTTCCCAAGGACCCCAGCAGAGAGAGGGGGCGAGGGATGAACAACAACAGATGTTCCAGGAGGCCCCTATCACCAGGCACCAAATTCTCAGATGGGAGACAGTAAAGAGATAGAAGCCACGAGGCCCCAAAGACACAGCGCCATCATCCCCTGGTGCCCCAGACGGGCCAGGGCAGCCCAGAGGAGGCCACCAAGACTCCACGCCCCTGCCACAGCCTCTCTACACAGAGACGGTGCCAGGGGCTGCATACAGCCAAATACAGGTGTGTGGAAGGGGGGGCTCCCACCTGATTTCATACAGTCCTACAGGGTGGCAGCCTTGGAATCCTAAAGCACTAGGGCAGGATCTTGGGTCACCCAGGCCACGACTTCCCAGCCAGCGTGCCCCACACAGGTGGGCGATATGTGTCCCAGATATGGACCCCCCAGCCACAGGGCAGCCGGGCAGGGGGCCTGTGCTGGCCTGAGCTCCAAGCTGGTCTGCTTGCCCTACCATATCACCATTTTCCATGTGCCTTGATGGGACCAAGGTTGAGGATCACTGCTCTAATCTCATGACTTCATTCTCCAGAAAAGAAACGCGTCGTCTGGAGGGTGGAAGGGACCTGCCTGAGGCCCCACAGGCTGCAGTGGAATCCAGCCTCCCCACTCCCGATCCCGCCTTCTCCTGCTCCCCACTAAGGCCGCTTGGTTTCTTGCTGGCAGGGCCAGGGCCTCCCCTCCAGCTATGTGTCCAAGTTTCCCCAGACAGAGCCGCCCACTCACCCAGCTCTAGGGCTGCTCTTGGTGGAGCAGAGTCAACAGGGGTGATGAGGAGGGACCATCACAGTCCCCAAAGCCTGGCCCTCACTTTGGGACATGGGCCCCGGAGCACAGAGGCTGTGTGGGGCCCAGTTATCCCCAGGCAGCAGGGAACAGGGAGCCAATTCCTTGAGCTGCAGACCCAGTAATTTCCTCATGTGTCTTGTCAATATCCTTGTCCCACAGAGTGTCAAGTCCATTACGTAAAGATTTTCTGCTAGGAAGATACTTAACTGTGAGTCCAGGATCAAGCAAGGGCCCAGTCTAAGGAAAGGCCCTCCGAGCCTCGGCATGCAGGAGCGAGCCAATGTTATCTGTTTACTGGAGTAAACCTGCAGCACCTGTCCATGCAGTCATACTTAGCTGCTACCTGAGCTACTGGTGGGGTGGGACATGGGTGCTTTTGGGGCCACCAGGGCATCCCCACCATAGAATCCACATGTGAACAGTGCCTTACCCCTCCATCTGAGCCCCAGGGCAGTGTCTCAAAAGAAACAGTCCATGGTGAATTTCTATTCAAAATTAATCAAGAAATGTGAGAATCACCGTCTGTGTTAGAATGTGGGAGTCAATGTCTATGTTAGAAAGGACCTCGGTCAGCCCAGCATTAGTCCAGCCCCATCGGTGGATCTCACAGAGCTACCCCAGTGCCCACAGGCAGAACGAGCGTGGGGCCTGCTCTGTGCCAGTGCCTCTGCCGTGCCCCCACAGGGCTGAGCTGGTGAGAGCCGGGCAGGATGCTTAACCCAAGTGATCGTCTTTGAGGTTTCCCTTGCACCCACCACCGCCCAACAGCCGCCCCAGCCCATGCCTCCTTTGTCACAGCATCCGGGCTTTCTCCCGCCAGGGAAGTGAGTGTCATCCCCTCCCCACCCTCTGGGACCTGCATTCTCAATGGTGGGGAGGATCACCAAAGGGAGCAAAAGTTGGTTCTTGGCTGGGCAACGTAGATATTACAATGGTTTGCAGCCCTCCAAAACTTGGCCCTTTGTGATGAAAATTTATTCCTTGGTATTTAATATCTCTAGTTAGGGAGAATTAATTTTTCTCCTTGGGGAGCAATAACTGAGAAAAAAACAGTTGAGAAACACTGTCTTAGAGAATTCTTCATTGGAAAGGGCTCGGGGTCTCCCTGGAAAGTCTCTCGGCTCACACTTTAGAGCAGCTAATGTCAACTGTCAGGGACTGCGACCCCCAGGCGAAAAGCAATGCCTGGAGACATTTTTGGTTGTCATGACTTGGGGGTGTGCTACTGACATTCAGTGGGTAGAGACTAGGGACAGTGCTAAATGTCCTATAACACACAGGACGATTCTTCCCACGAGAACGAATGAGCCAGGTCAGAACGTCAATAGAGCTGCTGTTGAGAAACCCTGGTTTCAAAAGACTTCGGGCCGGCCCGGTGGCGCACTGCTACAGTGCGCTGCTTGGGAGCGTGGTGGCGCTCCCGCCGAGGGTTCGGATCCCACATACAGACCGGTTCCCGCTCACTGGCTGAGCGAGGTGCGGGG
>NW_007732008.1:135130-143206 GCF_000696425.1 Galeopterus variegatus
CCCCACTGCCAAGCAGGAGCAGGCTGCCCTGGGCCCAGGGTCCCCCAGCCAGAGGAACGGGCCAAGAAGAAAGAACCACAAAGCTCATCTGGCTTCTGCACATGGGCCCTGGCAAGCAAAGCTGGAGCTCAACATGGTCCTCCTCAGTCCCCAGGGCAGGCCGGGGTGGGGAGAGGCCTGGGGACCAGACATTCATCCCTGGGAAGCCGCCTTCAGGGCACTCAAGAGAAGAGCCCTCGGGGAGTGTGGTGGCGCTAACACCGACAGCCACGGCCAGCTGCACACTCACAGGTGCCCGCAGCACGCTGAGGGCTCTACCACCCGTGGGCTCCTTCAGAGCTCACACCCATCCCATGAGGTCAGGACTGTTACTCTCCCATTCACAGCTGAGGAAACTGAGGCACGGAGAGGTTAAGCAAGCTGGCCAAGTAGAAAAGCCTCGAGTAGAAGAGCCAGAGGCAGGAAAGAGGGAACAACATCAGGTTCAGATTCAAGACCTGCTCCATGACACCATCGTGCACAGTCATTTCCACAAACGCTGTATTCCATAAACCACCGAGGGAGGGGGTTGCTATGGTCTCCTTCACCCACAAGGAACTGAGGCTTGGAAACATTAAGCCAATGCAGGGCGGAACCAACAGAAGCCCAGGACGCCTGAGTCCAAGCCCAGAGCCCTGTCCACCAAGCCGCAGGGACAAGGGGCAACTGGCCAAGTCCCAGCACGAACCCACTCACCTGAGAAGACTGAAGCAAGCCTGAAGGTGTCCGAGAGGCGGGAGGTCACCGGCTCGTAGGGTGAGGCTTCGTAAAACTCCTCCCCTGGAAGAGAGAATCGGCGTCAGACACAGGCCCCCCTGTCCAGAACGCTCCCTGGCACTTAGCAAATCTACCCGAGGAACGTTCTGCCACTGGGGCTGGTGCTACCAGGAGGTGGAGAGGGGCAGCCCTGCCCGGAGTGAAAAGTGCTACCCTAGGGCACATTAGGAGTGAAAAGTTTAACGTTTCATGTGGGCAAGCTATTTCTCTCCAGCCAGAGGACGAGCTCCCCAGAGCAGGTCGGAACCGCCTAATACTTTCTCTCATGACCTCCCTGCATGAACAACCCTCTCCAAAGGACACCCGAATACTCTGGAAAAAAGACTCGGGGGAGGAGGAACAGTGAGAGCCGGTGAAAGGCCAGGTACAAAGCACAGGATCAGCCAAAGAGCCCCTCACGAGTGTTCAGCACAACGTCCTCACTTCACAAGAGAAGGCTCTGAGGTGGCCCAGAGAGGTGCAGCAACCTGCCTGAGATCACACAGCTACTCCTGGAAGAGCCAGAGCTGACCTCCGGTGTCCTGGCCCTCAGACCACTACTTTTCCCATCACACCACCCTGGCTCTGACCAGATCACTAAGGAGGACAGAATTTCCTCATTGCTTCCTGTCATGTCACTAGAGGACTCTGGCTGGAGGGGCTAACGATCCAGAGAGTGGGAGGCCTGGTCCCCGGCTCCTGCCTGCCTGACCCCCCTCCTGCAGGCCCTACCAGTCCTCCCCACCACCTGCCAGCTGCTCAGACCCCTCTTGGAGGCTCTGGTTGCGTGGAAACGTGAACAGCAGGAGATAACGGGCACAGGGCTGACTTGGAGACCCCAACCACCCTCTGGCTGGAGGAGCTAATGATCCAGAGAGTGGGAGGCCTGGTCCCCGGCTCCTGCCTGCCTGACCCCCCTCCTGTAGGCCCTACCAGTGTTCCCCACCACCTGCCGGCTGCTCACACCTCTCTTGGAGGCTCTGGTTGCGTGGAAACGTGAACAGCAAGAGATAACGGGCACAGGGCTGACTTGGAGACCCCAACCGCCTCATCGGGAATCTTGGCCCCTGCCAGTGCCTCTACAGGAAGGGAAATACCCTCCCAAGATGTTAATGGTGAGGACAGTCACACAGACTGTGCATGTGTGAGGGGCAGGGGTGCCAGGGATGACCCCCAGCCTTGCACACTGATTTCCCATGCACTGGGGCCCAGAGCCAGGGCAGGCTGCCTCCGGGCCAGCAGCGGTGGGCAGCACCCCCAGGAGCACCTGCAGGAAGGCACCACTGATGCAGGAGGGCAGCTTGCAATCGTCCTGTAAGGGGATGCTTATGGATTGAGTTGTGTCCCTCCCAAAAGTTTGATGTGTTGATGGCTTGGTCCCCACCATGACAGTGTTAAAAGGGTGAGAAATCCTATTATGGTAATTGAAAGGTGGGGCCTTGAAGAGATGATTAGATTGTAGGACCGTGCAGTAGTGAATGGATTATTGACGGTCAGGGGTGTGTTTCTGAGGGCTTTAAAAGGAGAGCACGTGAGAGTCTCTCTCTGCTCCACCATTTTCTGCCATTGAGACCCCTGGATCATGGTCGCCATCACCAAGACCCTCACCAAACGTGTTCCCTGGACTTTGGACTTCCCAGCCTCTGAAACTGTAAGCAATAAATTTTGCTTTCTTACAAATTATCCAGGTCCATGTGTTTTGTTATAAGCAACAGAAACAGACTAATACACAGTCCATGGGGTTACCCAGAGGCTAAGACTGAAGACTCAACTAACCCCCCAGTTGGTTGACAGAGCAGGGAGTGTGCTATGCCCAGCACACCCCCAGGAAAGGGTACAGACTCCCCAAAGACTAGGAGGCACATCCCCTCCTAAAAAAATGGCCTCCAGCCTTCACCTCACCCCTTATGCCTGCGACACCCAGCCCACACAGTGGCAGCCCAACTGGCATTTGCCAACTGACCTAAGCAAACGCTGCTCCCTCTTTATAGCCTGGGTCTAATCCCACCTTCTCCCTGGAACCTTCAGGGCCCGTCGCCAGCCTGTATGAGCTCAGTGTCCCCCACTCCACCCACTGGCACTTGATTTATACTCCCTGGAGAAACAGCTTGTGGCGAGGTTACCAGCCATTGCTAGTTATTTGGGCCAAACAAGATAAGAGTTTAGGAATCACTTTTATGATAAAAATAGGTTATACTGTGCTTTCTGTGTGCCGGCACCACTGAAAGTGCCTTAGATACATTAACTCGTATTCATTCTCGTGACTACTCTATGGGGCAGGCACCATTGTTCTCCTTAGCTTGCTGAGAAGAAACCAAGGACACAGAGACACAGAGTGAGTGACTTGGCCAAGGTCACACACCTGGTAAGCGGCAGAGCCAGGGTTTAAACCCAGGCAATTTGCTCCAGAGCCCCAGTGCTTCAACACTACGAAAACTGTCCCCCCATGTACAAAACGTGATTGAAACCAAATCATTCTTAAATAAGTCTTGTCATCTTTTCCCTCTTCCCAGTATCAGTCTTCTCTTGCTAGCCAGACTGAGCCCCTAGAGTGGGGCCTGTCCTGCCCTCTCCCTCTGGTGCGGCTGTGCTCCTGGGTGTGAATCAGCCAGGATGACCGACTAAAGGCATCTCCAGGGGGAAACAGCCTCTTCCAGGACGGGTTTAGAGGGGCCCATCCTCTCTAAGTCAATGCATGTCAGCTGTCCCTGCAACAGAATCTACCAGTGGGAAATCCCAAGGCCCGGACTGCAGAAGCCAGATCCAGGATGTAAGATTCTGGGACTGGACATGGGGGAGAGGCCTTTGCTCTTCACATCTGAAGAACGAGGAGGCTCTAAATTTCAGTGTCACCTTCGGAGAAGGCAAGCGACCTGGTCTTAAGGCCCCCATGCAGCCAACAGTGACAGTCCCACTGTGTAAACACGGGTGGTGGTAATGACAGAGGACAGAAACAGCCCCAGGCCACAGGATCTCCCCCAAGGCAGTGGTAAGGAGCCTGGATAAAGAGTTGGGGGCCCCGGGTTCCAGCCTGGGTTCTGCCACCAGGTGGTTGTGTGTCCCGGGGAGCCATCCCACCTCTCTATGCCTCAGCTTCCCAGCCAAAAGGGGGCTGGGCCCGAATGATCTCCAGGTCCTCCAGACTCTAGGAGCTCAGCAGCCACACCTTCAGAGGCCACGCTCCTGCCACCGCCAGCTGTCCGTCCATGCCACGGCCCCCACCACGCATGGTGAGAGGGCGGAGCAGAGCCCCACGGTGAATCACACCCACCAGCAGCCGCCAGAGAGAAGCCAGGCAGCAGCAGGAAAGTCCAAACCCACGCACATCCCTCCTCTCAGTGATTCTTGCCCCCCCTTCATCCCCGGCCCAAGCCCATTTATTGACTGTAATTAAGAAACAGGGAGGAAAGACGTAGAACTTCCCCCAGGGAGACCGCTCCACCCCAGCCATGAGAGGTCAACTCTCAGGTAGACGTTGTCATTCATGGGAACGTTACCGGCTGCTCAAAGGCCTCCTGGCTTCTCCTGGTCAGAAACTACCTCCAGCCCCCAAGACTCAGCAGAAAGTGTAATTGCCTGGGGAGAAGAGACAGGCTCCTGCAGGAGGAGACAAGCAGGGGTGGACTCTTCCAGATCAGGCCTGGAGAAAAGTCTCCTGGCCTGCATGCTGGCTGTCACCCTCGGAGGCACACAGTAGGTGCTTAACAGACGTTTGTTGAAGAAATGAACAAATAAACCATCTCAAGACCCTGAACCAGAGACAGACGTCCATAGTGCACACAGCAGCGGGCAGCTAAATGCACACAGCATTGCTGTCGCAAATGAGAGATGCCTCCCTTATCTTGCATGCTCTGATGCGGTGATGCCAGAGGCAGCCGCTGGGACACCGAAGGCTGTTTGCACCAAAAGGCCCAGCCTGCTCTGCTTGCTGGCACTTCTGTCCTCCCTCTTCCTGGTCCACTCTGTAGCCTGCAGCAGGCCCGCCCCCACCTGTTGCTTTGAAACTGAAGGCTGCCAGAAACAAAACGGGAAACACAACTCCCCAACTCAGGAATCAGGAACCTTCGTCTTTTGTACACTACAGAGTCAGGCTCTGGGTGAAGACAGCTCCTGGTCTCTTGCAGAACAAAATGCATGTGCTTAATAACAGTACCGCCCTCTTTGCTAGCTCTAGGAATCGATGCTGCTAGGAGATGAGGCTGCCCGAGTCAGAAAGAACTACTTTGTCATGAGTGGTGGTCACACTAATAATGACATGCACTGCTCATTCTTATATTCAGAGTGCACTTGAGCCAGCTCAGCGACAGGGCAGGAGTCCCTCTCTACCCAGACTCCACATGCGCAGTGGGTCTCTTTCCTCCTTCCCTTCCAGCACCCTGGAGGGAGTGCTCCTCCTCTGCTCTGAGGATAATCCGCCATCCCTACCCCATGCCCTGGGCCCACCCCTCGCCTCTCCCGAGGGCACCATTCCACAGAGGACCCCTCTCTCTTCACCTCGACATCTCCATCACTACTGTCCTACCTTAGAATATAAACTACCCAATCCTCTCCCACTGTTACACCAAAATTCTGGAGAGAGGTGCCCACCTCACCATCCCATCCCCCAGCTGCCATGCACTCCCGCACCAGGCTCCTGCCCCAGCAGCCACATGTCAGTGCTTCTGCTTGACCCACAGCACTTGGTGCTGCTGACAGCCCTGCCTTCTGAGAATCGGCCGCTCCCTTGCTCTTCTGCTGGTCCTCCCTCCTCTCCCCCAGGACCCTCTCAGTCGCCCTGACAGGCTTCCCTTCCCTCTCCCATCCCTCAATGTCCGTGGTCCCGGGGCCCCATCGCTGCCCTCCTCTCCGTGTGACGGCACCTACTCCCTTGGCTCCGGTGATCACCTGCAGGCTGACGTCCACTCCTGAACCTCTCTCTCCAGCCCACTGCTTCCCCTGAGCTCCACGCCTGCAGGTCTGCAGGGCATGGTCAACAAGAGGCACGTGCCCCAGATGAACTAGCCAGCACCCACCCTCCCCGTCAGAGCCTTCCCTGTTTTTCTGAACGGCCCGAGCATCCGTTCAGTGGCTCAAGACAAGAGACAGGGTGCCCTCCGTGACTCCTCTCTCTCCTCACCCTCCCACTTCACTAGTCACAAAGACCTGTTGCTTCTACCTTCTGAACAGCTCTCAGAGCGTCTCCCCCTTTCCTGCCACTGTCCTGGTTCCACCACCATTATCCCTAGCCTGTGTCTCTGCAGTGGCTTCTCAACAGTCCCCCACTCTAGTCTCTGTACAGAAACCACGTGAACATTTTTCGGAAGCATAGGTCTGACCATCTCCCTTAAAGCCTTTCAGGGCTCCCTACAGCCCACCAGATCTCACGCCCACCCCGCTCTCTGTCCCCTACTTCTCCTCCCTGCTTCCAGCTCCACCCTCTGCCACATCGGGTCACTTTCAGCTCCGCAGGCAGGTTCCCTCTCTCACATCTGGGCCTCACCCACGCCGTTCCCTCCACCACCCACACTCTTCCCACATCCCCTGCACAATTCTGACTCCCTCTTCCGTCTCGGCCTGGAGGCCGCCTCTTCCAGGAAGACTCTTTAGATTTTGTAACAAGGGGTTTCTAGATGCCCCTCCAAGGTGCCGCCACAGCGCCCTGTGCTTTCCCATCACAGCCCCCACGCCCTCAGATGACACACGCCCCCTTCCTTAACCTGCACCCCACCCCAGACTACAAGCTCCCTGCAGACGAAGGCTGCACCGCTTGTTCTCAACTGTTCCTGCAATGCCAGCAGATGCTGAGTGCACTCCCAATAAACAGCTGTTAAGTTAATAAATGAATGTCTCCTAAAGAGTATTCAGTTTGGAGGGGGAGGAAATGGAGGGTGTTGGGGAGGGGTTCACAGGTTCTACCTTGGACTTGGAGGCAGGCTTGCCAAGGGATGTGGGACCTGCTACCCGCACAACAGCTACAGAAGGCTCCTCGGCCAGCCATAGGGTCCAGAGCCACGTGAGGGGCGGGCCTCCTGGAGCAAGGAGGCAGGAGCAAAAAGGATGGATGAGGCAGCCAGCTCTGGGCTCAGCTGCCTGGCAGGACAGGGCAGGGGAGAGCCAGGGGCTGGCTGCTCTGGGCATCAGTGCTCTGCGTGCACACGGCCTGCCCTTCTCTCTCCTCCCTCCTACTTCTCCACCCACCTGGTGACTCTCGCCTTCTCTGGGACCACCTCACACCGTCCTTGCATAAATCCCATGGTCCTGCTCTTTCCCCACCCTGCTCATCTCCCCTTCCTCCAGCCTTAGCTCTCCTGGCCTTCTCCCACACCACCCTCCTAGGTGGGGTGGCTACATCCCCTGGGCTCTAGATTCCCCTGGTGGATAGACACAGAAAGCTGGCCAGTCACCCCATTACCAAGTCCTCCCTCCTGAACCCCGGGCCCACCACCGCCACCTCCCGGGCTTACCCTCAGTCAGCTCCAGGTGGATACTCCAGTAGATCTGCAAACACTGCAGCTCCTTCTTCATGCCCTGCTTGCAGCGGCAGTCATAAAGCGGGCTCTCCTGCAGGACCTCCAGGGCTGCCTGGCACTCCTTTTCGGCCAGCATTGGTGCTGCGATCGTGGCCTGCCAGGCACTGCTGCAGCGTGCAGTAGCGGGAGCTGCAGTTGGATTCGGCAGCACACAGTTCATTGGCCCGGACACAGTCCACCCGGGGCGCCAGCCGTGGAGCTCGGGGCCCTGCAGGGAGGAAGGGCAGGCCAAAGAGTGGAGGGTCTCGTCTGGGTGGTGGGGAGGGAAGACAAGCATCAATGAGGACCCCAGAGGCCGGCCCAGGGACAGGGGCCCTTCTGGGAACTTCACGCCCATTTTACACCAAAGCACACCAAGGCCAACATAGTGGAACAGTCCTCCTCAAACCCAACGAGAACTCAGCCGTCGTTCTCCCCTGGCCCCACCAGGGTGGCTTCCTCCTTGGCACCGGCACTGGGGCTAGGAGCACAGCACAGGAAAGCCAAGAAGTCCCTTGCTTGAGACTACAGACAGTCTAAGACACCGGGAGTCCAGAGAAGAATGTCACAGCCTCAGCACAGAGCTGGGAGCTGCAGGGCTTGCTGGGGTGCAGAGGGGGACTCTCAGATCAACACCACCCCAGGCCTCCTGCAAACCCCACTCCAGCCAGAGGCCCATCCAAGGTGCTGTGTGAAGCCGTGAAAGCAGCAGAAAGTCACTGAACTTGCACAGTCTGTTAGGACCTTAGAGAGACACGCAGTCCGGCCCCCACATTCTACCCTTGGGAGACTG
>NW_007732009.1:0-3405 GCF_000696425.1 Galeopterus variegatus
GCTCTCCCAAGCGGCGCACTACAGCAGTGCGCCACTGGGCCGGCCCAAAGCAGCAATTTAAACAACCACACACTCAAGTACTGGTTCCCACAGGAAGTTCCCCCATGTTAGAAACAAGCAAAGGACAAAAAATTAGTTCCAGCCCAGGCACACCACCAGCACCTTAGGACCTGCCTGGAAACTGGCGGCTTGGATACAGGGACCAGAACCCACTCCCACTTCCAGGCAAACTGTGCAAGCACCTCAGGGCCACCACAGGGACCCGAGGCACAGAGAAGGGGACTGGACCCCCCGCCCACAACCAGGCACACCATGCCAGCACCGTGGGGCCCACCCAGTGACCTGAGGCACGGAGAAGGGGACCAGACCTCTCTCCCACAACCAGGCACACCATGCCAGTGCCTTGAGGCCCACCCAGTGACCCAGGGAATGGAGAAGGGGATCGGACCTCTCTCCCACAACCAGGCACACTGTGCCAGTGCCTCGGGACCCACCCAGGGACCTGAGACATGGAGAAGGGGACCGGACCTCTCTCCTACAACCAGGCATACTGCCAGTGCCAAGGAGCATACCAAAAACAGCACCTCCATGTGGGTGGCCCACCACAGCCTCCACAGTAACCATGGCTGCTGCAAAAGCGACTAGACACCACAACCACCATGCAAATGGTCTGCCAACCACTGGAGTGCATTCACACAAGGAGAGTCACCAGCAGAGACAAAGAAAAGAAGAGGATGTCTCTTCGCACAAAGCCTGTTTCAGAGTGACAAAAGCAGCATCTGCTCTATGATAATATTGGGGGACCCAATCACATCTCTCAGCATTGGACAGATCATCTAGGCAACAAATTAACAGAGTAACCATTATCCTTCAGAAGGAGAGAAGAAATCTAGGGTAATTAGAGGGGGGAGGGGGAGAGATTGGACAAGGGGCATGAAGAATAATTACAATTTATAACTATATATATGCTAGTAATATTGATTTGATCAACATATCTCAGTGTTCAACCCCCAAAATATGTATAATCGATTTTGACTCAATAAATAAAATAAATTTTTTTTAAAAAGTACATATAAAATGTTGACCTTGCAAAAGACAGGAAATTTTCCCCAGGCTAGTCTCTATTGTAAGATAAAGAATTGTAGCACAGCAAGGTTGCTGGTTCAAAGACAGACAGGTTACCGATTGATATGTAAAGATATTGGGAAATTGCTGTAAGGAGAGAGAATGTTTGCTAAAATCAAGCTTTTGTTGGTGGATCACTTAACTTCTTGCAAATTGCATTATGAAATGTCACCAGCTTCTATTGTCAAACTTGTTAAACTGTACTTAGCAAAAGCCCCACCTATGTTCTCTTCCTGTAACTTCCTGGTCTAGAGAATAAACGCGGGAAGAGGACCCCAATTTGGGGTTAATTTCCAAAATGGAAGGAATGCCTCTCTCTTGAGGGTTCTGGGAGATTAACCCCTTTGGGGCTTCTCACTACTTAGAAGAGATGGGCTTTGAGTAATCCTTGGTGGCTCCGTCACCCAGGGAAAAGGGGTGACAAATCCGTGGGAGGCAAAGCAACATGAATATTCATAGCAACATTACTAATAATAGCCAAAAAGTAGAAACAACCTAAATGTCCATCAACTAATGAATGGATAAACAAATGTCATATAGTCATACAATGGAATGCTATTCAGCCATAAAAAGGGATGAATACTTAAACATGCTAGTTCATGGATGAACTCTGAAAACATTATGTTAAGTGAAAGAAACTAGACAGAAAAGGCCATATATCATATGACTCCATTTACAAAAATCGTTCAGAATAGGCAAATTTATATAAACAGAAAGCAGAGTAGTGACTACCATGAACTGGAAAGAGGGGAAAATGGGGAGTTAGCAGTTAATGGGTACATGCTTTCTTTTTGGTCTGATGAAAATATCCTGGAATTAGATAGTGGTGGTGTACAACATTGTACAACATTGTAAATGTACTAAAAGCCACTGAACTGTACACTTGAAAATGGTTAAAATGATGAATTTTATGTTATGTAAATTTTATCTCAACAAGAACAACAAACGTGTGTGTATGATGCAATTGTTTCTGAAAAATTAAAAAAAAAAAAAAACTCCCAAAATTTGTGTATACACTTAAGTGTTTATATCATATAAACACTTTATTCAAGTGTAAAGTCATATAAAATGGTCAGGAAGAACATACAGCAAACTATCAGACAGCAAACTATGAGTGACAGATATCTACAGGGAGAAACTGGAAAAGTGAATTGGAAACAGTAGAGTCTTCATTTTTTATTCTATAAACTTCTTCATGACCTGAATTTTAAAAAAAATTAGCATTGACTCATACTTTCATTACTTTTACAATTGCAAAAAAAAAAAAAGTAAAATAAAATAGTGAAAAAGAAACTCAAGAGAACAATTTTGATCAGAAAGTCATTAATAAGCATGGGAGTTAAAAAGCATTGATCTTCTGAGTTAGGTTGTAAAATCTTTTCTTATACATTTTAAACAACCTTTGAATTTATCTGCCCAAAATAGCATAGGTATAGTTAGAGTTCGATCAGGAGTCTACTGATAAAGAGTAACAACTTAATTTGTGAACACCATAAAGAGCCTTTAACATCAAAATATTTATGTTTCCTTTTAGGGGTACATACCTGTCTGGCTGATCCACTAGCCTGCCTTACTTTTTCTGCTACTCCTCCTAAAAGTTGTACAAGTTTCGCCTGCTTTAAAAGTTCTTCTCTGAGTCCTTTTCCTCCTACTGAAAGGAGAGCACCCAAAACATGTTCATATCGTGTACCAAACTGTGCATCATGTAGGGCGTCCTTGAGGAGCCTAATATAGCAAAATATTTATGTCAGCCACTCCTGAGAACTGGATGAACTTCCCCCCAAAATAAATTTAACAAGTTCAATTTATGGTATCTAAGAACTTATTTTAAGCTATATAAGCAAGTAAAAACTCATTCATTCTTTCACAAAGTAACGCTTAACTTTCTGGTCTCTTGTGGTCTTGGATCTCACACAAAGGAAGATTAAGGGCTAACAGTAACTTTATAAGAAGGAATATAAGGGGAGGAGACAGTGAGAGAATCTGAATTTATGTCTCCATTTGGGATACAAAGAGAAAATATAGGCCTAAAGGATCCTTGGAAGGTGAGATAAGAGAAATTATAAATGAGGGATCTCTCTGGCACATTGTAGAATGATATCTGCCACACTCATAATCTAGGAAATCTCCAACTTTGTGCATTTGCTCTCTCAGGGAGACCCTTTTTTTTTTCCCTTTTTGTCTTTTTTACTGACCGGCAACGGGATCGCAACCCTCGGTGTTGCGCCCGTACCGCGCTCAGCCAGTGAGCGGGAACCGGTCTCCACATGGGATCCGAAC
>NW_007732009.1:3725-16225 GCF_000696425.1 Galeopterus variegatus
GCCGGTGAGCGGGACCCGGCCCCCCCAGGGGATCCGAACCCTCGGCGGGAGCGCCGCCACACTCCCAAGCGGCGCACTCTCCAGTGCGCCACCGGGCCGGCCCAGGGAGACCCTTTTTAAAGGTGGAAAGATCCACAAGGTACAGTCAGTTCCCATCATGGATCCCATGAGAAAGATTTTGTCTCCAGAAGCGTTGAGCATGTTGCCTTTTCTATTTGCAGAGTCTTGGTATATGCCCACTTGCCATTTTCTCGCCTTTTCCACATCCACCTCCCAATAGAGCCTTCCTCAGGTGAAGCTTTCCATACCCAACACAGTGGCACTGCAGTCAAATCTGCCTGGGTGGCCAGGCACATCCTGATGGATATTTCCAAATCTCGTACTTCTCAGGTCCTCAGACAAGACCAGGCAGGGATGAGCCATTTCAGGATCCAAAGTTATATTTCTTTGGAAAACTCCTAGCGTTTTGCTCATTCCTCTTATTTGGCATAAACTCAGGTCTGTGATACGAGCTGTCCTTAGACACCAAAGGAGTAGTGACTCACTCCTTTCAAAAGAATGTCTTGCATTCTGGAGCAGTGCTAAGGCACATTCCCCACACTTCTTCTCAAGCTCTGTGGTGAACCTTTGGAGGCTGCCAATCCATTCAGAAACCCTGACTTCACTCTCCTTCAGTTTCTTCATGTTCTCTCTCTCCAAATCATTCAGTCTCTGTAGCATTTCCTGGGACTTCTCCTCACTTCAGCTCTGTGGCAAACCTGTCCAGTTGATTCAGACTGGCTTCTCTCAAGTTCAAGTCAAATAGGCAACCTTCCAGTCTCTGGATGTTCAGCTCATTCTCTTCATTCACCAACCAGAATCTTATCCTATATTCAGACTCAATCAGCTCTTTAAAATTCTGCTCTTTCTCCTGGATCATCATCATTCTTTCCTGCTCATCAGCCAATATGCTTTTAGCTACTTCAAGTTTTTCCTCAATATGCTCAGTATTTTCTGGAATAACTTTCTGTAATTCTCAGTAGCCTCTTGTATCCCATACACCATGTGATGCTTGTGCTTGTGGGACTGGAAGCATTTGCTGCAAAGTGTGATCTGCTCCTCATCACAGAACAGCTGTGCTGGTTCCAAGTGTATATCACAATAGGTATCTTTGGTGATGTCGTGCTGGAACCAGGGGCTGAGTCTTTTGGACATCGTGGTTGGTGTTCCTTGTTAAAGACTGGACTGTTTGTTTCTGATGTGAAATACTTACTTGCACTCTGAATGGGAAAAGACTGGCAGGCTTCTTCCATGTTCTGGAGCAGGCACACTTGGCAACTTCAGGGTCCACAGTCAGGCATCAAATATCAAACGAAAATAGTCCATGCACACACAGCAGGTCAGCATATCCTGGACTACTCAAATCCAACAAATGTTTGGCAGCCAGCCACATGCTATACTTTCTTTGTAGTCCTGGGTATTTCCTTTAAGGAAAACAGCTGGAACAGTGGAGACTGAGGAGATTTTATCTGTTCAGTTGTTCCCTCGGCCCCTCCCATGCCAATCAGATAGGCATCTATGAAGTTTCAAATCCTACACATATAATTAATTTAGGTCAGTGGTTAACAAACTTCCCACAAAACTACTCAATCAAAATAGAAAGAAGATCCCTTAGCAAGTTCCCTACTTATAAAAACTGGGCGGGGGGGGGGGGAGAAGATGTGAGGAGGGAGGTAACCTAGTAAAAAACTCACTTGCACAAACTGTGGAAGAAGATCTGTAAGCTCATCATCACTAATGGCCTCGATCCAGGTCACAGCTAGGGATCTCACTTCCTGATCAGCAAATCTAGAAGAATCCCACAAAATCAAGATTTGACAACAATTTCTTTCTAGCAAAGCTGTATTTTCTGAAAACGCAATCTCAATCTGTTCCTGACAAAGAATACTCAAATAGCTCTTTATTCAAAAGCAATGTATTACGTCTTTTATTTAGGAAAATAATTTTACTGAGCTATACAGATTCAATTTAGGGATTATTTAGAAATCTTAAATTTATAAAAATTAATTTTGGCCCACATCATAACATATATATTATTCTAAATTTACAACGTAACCCTTTGGAGATTAGGTTTAAATGACATGAAGTGCTTTTTTGATACTCTCAATGCAAAAGATTGTTTGTATAAAAAGCATATACACGTTTATATTGTACTGAATTGCTTTCATGTTAGAAAAAGGGGGATAGCCAATTAGCTCAGTTGGTTAGAGTGTGATACTGCTGATATCAAGATCCACAGTTCAATCCCTGTCTGGCCAGCAGCAAAAAAAGGGGGGAGGTGGGCGGACTGCTCCTATGTATAGTCTTTTCAGATAGTAAAAAATGTTGTGTACAACTCCTACAACAAGATACATTGCTGGAAAAATTGACAATAATAAAATAGAGCAAGTAAATATATTTGACTTACTTTGAATCGAGAAGCTCCAATGCAGTCAGAGGGTACAGTGGAGGCCACTGGTGAAGCAATGAGTAAGTTTTAGCAAGATTAACCCATTTCCAACTTGGGACACTTGCTAGTATTTTAGGAAGACAATTTGGATGTTTCAGGCAATAATAGCGTTTATCCCACAAAAGGGCTTTATCTTCTTTAGAAAGTCTGCATATATAATAGAATTGAATTACTTCTCAGTGATACATAATGGCATAGTTATAATCTCAATGATTAAAATACAGAAAAGAAAATTCATTTGGGACAGCCGCTTCATGGTAGAATCATTAATACTAATTTAAAATAGAAAACTGTAATGTACAGCAAACCTAATTTGGGGATGGAAAGAAATCATTCTTTCTGGATTAAAGAACTTTAGTTATGAAAATAAAGGATAATTCAGTATAATAAAAATTTATTAAGCTCTAACCAGATGCCAGGCACTAGAAATCAAAGTTGAAAAAGCATTATCCTACCCTACGAGATAGCAAGGATTTCATCCATTTCATACAAGTAAAATCGAATGCCATGCGAAAAACAAACGGATCTATAAAATTTTAGAAGATGATTATACAGTTCAATTGAGGAATATTCAAAATGAAAAGGTTCTGTTCAGATGTTTAAAAGCCATCATATTTCTATTCCAAAGAATTGCCTGTTCATACTGTCTCCTCTATTACTGAGCTGGTCTTTATCTTATTCATGTGAAAAGGTTCTTTATAGATTAAGGAAACCAATCTATTAATATTTATTGTAAATATAGCTCCCAGTCTGTTGTTTGCTTTTTGCTAAAGTAAAAAGTTTGACTTGTGCAAATTTCTAAACTTTCATGCAATCATACAGTCTTTTCATATAATAAAAAAAAATGTTAAATAGAAAACTTTCTACACCAAGAGTGCTGCTAAATCATGAACTAAATCAGGGCATTTAATATAAGCCGTTAACTTGAGCTTTACATTGTAGGAAATAACCAGGCAAAACAGAATAAATGGAGCTTACCCAAGTGATGAGTCTCTGTGAAGAATATCGAGAAGTTTCCCTTTTATATCATTCTCCAGTGTTTCTAAGTTGTGTTGCTGTATAATACTTCTGTCAACTTGAGGAGTTGTATAAATAATATCAAACGTAGGAGAAGGAAAATCAACCTTAAAAATTTAACAGAAGATGATCAAATTATAGTTCACATATCTGCAACATTAACTTCTTTGTCTTTAAGAAAACTGATTTTTCTTAGCAATCAGGGTGGATTTAGATTGAATATTAAATTAGTCCTTTCGTTGAAAGTGATTACCACTGTTGGTAATTCTGAATAGCAAATATATCTGTGATATTTCCTTGGGATGGGTACAGTGCATGTTTACTATTACTTCTCACAAACAGGAAACAGCTGCCCAGAAGCAGGCAAGCAACAGATCATGCCTGAGGTACTCGGTAGAACCAACGGCAGCCCCTCCCACCCAGAAGCAGGCAGGAAGCAGAGTATACCCAGGGTCCTAGGCAGAAGCTGAGGGGAGTCCCCTCTACCCAGAAGCAGACAAGCAGCAGAGCACCAACGTGGGAGCCAAGGGCAGCCCCCTCTGCCTGGAAGCAGGCAAGCAGCACAGCATGCCTAGGGTCCTAAGCAGGAGCCAAGGGCAGCATCCCCTGCCTGGAAGCAGGCAAGGAGCACACCCAAAACATCACTGCCATGTGGGTGGCCCACCACAGGCACTGCCACAAACACGCCTGCTGCAAAAGCAGCTCAATGCCACAGCAATACCCACAGCTACTGTGCAGGAGGCCAGTTGGACACTTGACCGCACTAACACAAGGAGAGTCATCAGCAGATAATGGAAAAAGAAGAAGACGTTCTCATTCCTCAAAGCCCATTCCAGAGTAACAGAAGCAACTGCTCTACCAGATGACCAGACATCAACATAGAGATACTAGAAATACAAAAACACCAGAAAATATGACACTACCACAAGGATATAGTAATTCTCAAATACCAGACGCTACAGAGCAGGAAACCCTTGAAATGACTGAAAAGAAATTCCAAGCAACAATCTTAAAGAAACTCATTGAGATATGAGAAGACTCAGTTAGACAATATAATGAAACAAGAAAAAAAAAATCCAGGATATGAAGGAGGAAATTTACAAAGTTTAACACCTTAAAAAAGAATGTAGCAGAGCTCATAGAACTGAAAGATTCACTCAATGAAGTAAAAAACACAACCAAGAGCTTAAACAGCAGGCTAGAACAAGCAGAAGAGAGAATTTCTGATCCTGAAGACTGTCTTTTCGAAACAACCTAGCTGGACAAAAAAAAGGAAAAAAGAATTTTAAAAAATGAAGAAAATCTAAGAGAGCTGGTAGACAACCTTAAGTGCGCAAACATTCAAGTCATGGGTGTTCCAGAAGGGGAGGAGAAAGGAAAAGGCATTGAAAACCTATTCAATGAAATAATAACAGAAAACTCCCCACATTTAGGGAGAGACATGGACCTTCAGATTCAGAAGGCTCAAAGATCCCCAGACAGATTCAACCTAAAAATATCTTCTGCAAGACACATTATGGTCAAACTAGCAAAGCTCAAAGACAAAGAGAGAATCTTAAGAGCAGCAAGAGAAAAGTGTCAAATCACCTATAAGGGAGTGCCTACCATATTAACAGCAGACTTCTCAAAAGAAATTCTACAAGTCAGAAGAAAATGGGATGATATACTTAAAATACTAAAAGAAAACAACTGCCCGCCAAGAATACTATACCCAGCAGGGCTACACTTCAGAAATGAGGGAGAAATAGTGTATTTTCCAAACAGACAAAAACTGCGGGAGTTCGCCACCACATGATCAGCCCTTCGAGAATTCCTCAAGGAAGTCCTGCATCAAGAATCTGAAAAATGATAATCACTCATCTTACTAGCTATAATTCTGTTCAAACTTTGTTTTTTCATAATTCCATCTTGGTAGGTGACGTGTTTCTAGGAATTTATTCATTTCATTTATATGACCTAATTTATTGATCAAAAATTATTCATAGTATTCTCTTATAACCTTTTGATTTCTGTAAATTTGTTTGTAATGACCACTTTCATTTTTGATTTTAGCTATTTGAGTCTTCTTTTTTTTTTTCTTAGTCCATGTAGGTAAAGGTTTGTCAATTTTGTGGATCTCGTCAAAGTACCAACTTTTGGTTCCACTGATTTTCTCTATTTTTTTTCTATTTTCTGTTTCTTTTATCTGTGCTCTAATTTTATTATTTCCTTCCTTTGCTTCTTAGTCCATGTAGGTAAAGGTTTGTCAATTTTGTGGATCTCGTCAAAGTACCAACTTTTGGTTCCACTGATTTTCTCTATTTTTTTTTTCTATTTTCTGTTTCTTTTATCTGTGCTCTAATTTTATTATTTCCTTCCTTTGCTAGGTCTGAGCTTAGTTTGCTCTTCATTTTCTAGTTTCTTATGGAGCAAAAGTGATTGTTGATTTGAGATCTTTTTCATTAGTGTAAGTATCTACATTAAATAAATTTCCCTTTAAGCAAAAAAGAAAAGAAATGATTACTAAAAAGGCTTATTGACTTTTAAATTGAAGAGAGATCCTGAGAGTGAAACAAGATCAATTAGGCATCTTTAGTAACAACCCAAATCATGGTGCATACACGTATTTTTTATTAAGAAACTTAAACATCTCCATATGTCAAGAAGTATCATTACCTGTAGCACTATTCTTTCCATGACATATCCTTTTGTGGGGACTGTTCCAGGAATAGAATTTGTATGTGATGAAGTCCAAAGATAGAGAAGTTTAGTTCCACATGTTAAAAACCTTCATGAACGTAAAAAGAATACTGTAATTTTCATTTTAAAAATTAATTCAAAACTCACAATGCATGTAATGAATCTGAAATGTTAATATTTCATCCACTAAATAAAAAGAATATCATCATCTTTAAGAACGTATCAGAAGGAGTCACTCTCCATATTGTGCTGAGACTTTAGTAAATGTACTGAAGT
The DNA here is from genome assembly GCF_000696425.1 of Galeopterus variegatus. Classification (NCBI taxonomy): domain Eukaryota; kingdom Metazoa; phylum Chordata; class Mammalia; order Dermoptera; family Cynocephalidae; genus Galeopterus; species Galeopterus variegatus. The sequence continues at coordinate 10,186 of NW_007732009.1, forward strand.
GTGGGGTGGGATCAAAGAGAGGAAGACTGGAAGAATGTATCTTGGGAAGAATGGTGATGAGGACAGAACTCAAGAAGGATAATACTGAGAGTCACCCATCCTACAACAACTTCTATAAATAGGAAGGTGAAGGATAGTCTTTGAAGATTTTCTACAAAGGAATACATCTCAAGGTGGTGGTTTGGATTACAAAACGAATTCCTGACTTTTATCATCAGAACAAAAACATGTGGCCAAAAAAACTACTTTGCATTAAAGCACCAATCATTTGAGATGAGAAATTATATCTGTGCCCTAGACCAGGGGTCAGGAAATCTTTTCTGTAAAGGGCCAGATGGTAAATATTTTGAGCTTTGTGGGCCATACAGTCTCTGTTGCAAAGACTCAGCTCTGCTACTGTAGTGCCAAGTAGCATGAACAATACATAAATGAATGTGCATGCTATATTCTAACAAATTATATTTATAAAAACAGGCAATGGGTTCAAGTATGCTGACCCCTGCCCGAGACTACCAATTTATGGCCTACTTCAATTAAAACATTTATTCAAAGATATATCAATATCTTTACGCAGAAGAAATTTCTGAAGAATAATACAGGATATATAAAAGCAGAAAACCATAAACTTTGTCAAATCTTTCTTCATTTTATTTAAACAGCAAATACCCTTTCCAAAACTAGGCTCTAGTCTTAATAACGGCCTTTGAATCTTTGATATGTTATAATCTATCATTTCCTCCCCCCCAACTAGATTGTTTTAAGGCAAATCCCAGTCATATTTTACCTATAAATACTGTTATATATCTCTAAGCAACAAACACTTTTTCCTTTTAAAATAAGGACAGCACCATCATCCCTCCTAAAATAATTAACAATATTTAGTTAAGATTATAAAATAGGCAGTATTCAAATTTCCCTGATTGTCTAATAAATTATTTTTAATAGTTTTGTTCAAAACAGGATCCAAATAAGATCAAGCACTTGAATTTGGTTGACAGGTCTTTCCAAGCATCTTTTAATTCAGGTTCAGCAAACTCCAGCCTGCCACCTGGTTTTGTAAGTAAATTTTTATTAGACACAGCCATACTCATTCATTTACGTATTATCTATGATTGCTTTTGAATTTGCTTTATCATTTGTGACAGTCTAAATGGCCTATAAAAACCTAAACGATGGGACCTTAGTGTTACCAACTCCACACTCTAACCACCTGAGCCAACCAGCCAGCGCAAGATTCATCAGTTTATTCAGGTACTATTCAGTTTGAACTGATATAAAGTTCCAGAAAAGCTAATCACTTAAGGGTTTTAACAAGGCATGGATGATCACTGCTTAGATCCATGGTTCTCAATCAAAAGTAATTTTGCTCTCTGTAGACATTTCACAATGTATGGAGACATTTTTGGTTGTCAACTGAGGGATACTACTGGCATCTAGTGGGTAGAAGTGAGGGATGCTGCTAAACCTCCTACAATGCACAGAACAGCCTCCTGCAACAAAGAATCGCCTAGCCCCAAATGCCAATAGTATTGATGTGATGAAACCCTGTCATAAATCCATTATTTCAGTAGGGGTTGCAAAACTGTGATATTCTAATTCTATCATTCCTTCTGCATCTATTAGCTGGAATTTTTCTATAAAAAACTTTTTCACATCAATTATTTGGTAACCCTGAGATACAACTGTAAAGGAAAAGCAGGTTAAATGCTTAATTCTGTTTATGTACCAGGTTTCAGAATGAGTTAAAACTCATTTGTTACTGAGGCTGACCGAAATGCCTCTGGGTCATTTGGCTTCTATGATAGTGACTTCATCACTATATCAACTATACACAGGTTGTATGCATTGTTGAACCTTAAACAGAAATTTTTAAAAGAATTTCAAGACCAGGATTACTGATCACTATACCACAGTATGTTAAAACTGAACTAGATCATTAACACTTCGTTTTTCTACCTGTAATAATGGAAACTCATCACCCCTCCTAATTTCTCAGTATTTCTTGAATATGAAGTCCTAATATTACCTACGTCAACTGCACTACTTGGCAAAGTATCAAGCTTAATACCATCTATTCACTATTTTAACAGCAGAGGGTTGGATGCAAATTATTTAAATATCTAACAGAACCCAACTGTTCTTCACTTTATAGATTCCTGAATTATAAAACAATGTTATGTCATTCATCTAAAAAAACCATTTATTACTAGACAAGAAGAGTGACAAAAGGTGATGGTTCTCTAAGCAAAGACCCTTGGTGCTTTCAAGAGTGAGAAGGTTAGGGGCCGGCCTGTGGCTCACCTGGGAGAGTGTGGTGCTGATAACACCAAGGCCACGGGTTCAGATCCCTATATAAGGATGGCCGGTTAGCTCACCTGGGAGAGCGTGGTGCTGACAACACCAAGTCAAGGGTTAAGATCCCCTTACTGGTCATCTTTAAAAAAAAAAAAAAAAAAAAAAAAAGAGCAAGAAGGTTTTCAGAAGTGACTTATTTATAAAAAACTAATGATAATGATAAGATTAGATTTAATTTTCTCATTTCTGTCAAAGACAGTTGAGAACACACTTATTCTCTTTCATCGGGCCAATGATATCAGTATATTCTATTTTAGAGTAAGTATGGATTATATTTACCAAAAGGTTCTAAATGCACACCATTAAAAGTAATTCCTTCAACTGCTTTTCTCTAGCCCGTGATGGTTCAGAATTATGTCAGGTGACAAATAAAAGTTGAACCCACAAAAAGGCAGAGAATTAAAAAATCTTATACTACTTCCTCAAATATGGGGAAGTGATTAAAAGAAAGAAAAATATTAAAAACATATAAATAAATGCTATATTTAAGTTCATGTGAAAAGAGTATTTCAAGAACAAAATCTGTAAAGTCAATGTTTTGAACATCATATTTCAAAAAATGATTACTAAAAAATCAAATAGCTTGTATGCCATTTAGGAAGAAAAAGGAAGTAGAACTAGATTAGCACAATTTTTTAAATTCTTAATATTTAATTGTTTTATCTTAGGTTAAATAGATCTATTATTGAGTACCAAACTGTCCCAGGGAACACTTTCAAAGATATATTAGAATCTTAGAATATTTCAAAGATATATTCTAGAAAAGCAAAAAAGTGCCATGGTATCAAATAAGTTTGAAAATGTCAACACAAGATAATAATTAAGTACACTGTTTTTGAACCCAGACTGCCTGGTTTAAATCCCAATTCTATCTCTTATTAACTAAATGCCCTGGGGCACTTAGCCTCTATACTTTGATTTCTCCCTCTTTAAAAAGGGATAACAATACATATTTCACAGAGGTGTTGTGAAGAATATAAGGATATGTATACAACACTCAGACAGATACCCAACACATAGTAAGTGCTATGTTTTTGTTATTACAGTAAATGTATTGTTCTAAAGTATAGTTAAATAGGCTTCTTGATTACAGAAATTTATAGGTGCTTTAATATGCTAATGTGCATTATCAATTTCCAGAATGTTCCCATGTACTGTACGTCAGATATCCTGAACTTATTCAATTGTGTTTTTCCCCCTTAGGAAGGCCCTTGATCATCTCATAGAATAGATTATTATCTAGAACATAATTAAAATGTTCAGCTAAAAGGCTAGATGGATTACACTATCCCAATAGCTATTAATAGACACAAAGCTCAAAAGGAATTCCTTTATCCCTAAGGATAAGAGAAAGAATCCCTCAACAGGTTTTTTTGCACACATGTGGGGCCTTTGCAGATTAAACACCAGGGACCTGTAGCAGTAAGGGATAGTCAGGTAAAAAAGAATTAAGTCAGGTAAAAAGAATTAAGGAAGGAAATTATGTGCAGCTGTAGACTCTGAAACTGGAGCAGGGTAGGAAAGGAGTGAGAAGAGAAAAAATGGAGTTATTTTATTAACATCAAGGGAACTTGTAAGACCATGGTATTATGTCAGTAATAAGGTACTTTACATAAATGAGTTAAGAGTCATTGGCTGCTGCTTTTCTCCTGTAGCAATGAGTGACAAACAATCCTCTGCCTACCCACACAGATATGTTCAGACTACAGCAGAATAACTGGTTTCCTCTGATCTGTCTCTAAACCTCCTTTTATCACATTGGAAAAACTGAGGCAGCTCATGAGCTCAGGTATGTCATTGTTCTCCATCCTGTCCTCCAGCCAATTCTGATATGCAGATGTGTCCACAGTAACTCACCATCACATTCAGTAATGCTTACCGTTTAAAGTCAAAAAGAGGTAAAGAAACTTTGCCCAAAGCTTCTGGCCCCTTTCTCTGCTTATTAGAATCAGGGGAACTTCCACTGCTCTGATTTAAAATTCCAAAAAGAGTAAGATGAAGAAGTGATTCTAATGGCAGCTGTGATATCTGGATGGGAAAAATGATTCTATGGGGGGGGAAATGTGTTAATAAAAAGAACAAATTAGATTGATTGTGAAGTTTAACGCTTTAAGACAACTGACAATTTTAGGTATTTTATTTGACTTATCAAATAATCTTTAATCCTGAGTAAACTTTAGCGAAGTAGCATGTTTGACTAACTTGTACTGTTAAAAATCTTAAATAAACAAATTTCATTAATAGCATAAAATTTCAAAATAGAACATTACTTTCTTTAAAAATTTATAAGCACCTTTACCTAAGACTTGCAGTGTCAATCTCCAGGCAAAATAATAGTAGTCATTTTTACTTCCTTTAGGAAATGCTAGATGAATGTTTATGAGTATTTCTGTTTTGGGATGTAAGTATGCACATATATGCACAAATAGACATATGCTCGTATATGTTTACCAACAGTGGTCACTCTGAGATAGTAAGTTTGAAAACAGGGTGATGTTTTTTTACCCTAAATGCATTTTTGTATTATTTGACTGTTTTCACAGACACGTATTATATTTGTAACTTAAAAAATAATAAAAGAAAGGCAGAAAACTATTTAATAAATGTGGAACAAATAGTGAAAAGTTCAGCAACTGCTTACCTGCCTAAATAATGAAGTTTCCCTTATTTTAAATACAATTATTTAAAAAATATTAACAGTACAAAATATCATCTTAAAGAAGGACTTAAGATAACTTTTCTTTATCTGTTAATCAAGAGCCAGAATCCTTGTATAGTGTTACAGAATACTAAAGTAAGCAATGTTATAAAACACCATCTTTCTATAATTATATGTAAATTTGTCTTCAACTTAAACTGTAGGAAGAATTAACAGCATGTTTTTGCTTAAGGATTGTATTGTAAGCAATGTTATAAAACACCATCTTTCTAGAATTATATGTAAATTTGTCTTCAACTTAAACTGTAGGAAGAATTAACAGCATGTTTTTGCTTTTTTACTTTATATTTAATTTTTTTAATTTAATAAGATGTACAGTTAAAAGACTTCAAATTTTTTAACGAGAATTTCAGTCTGTTCTATAGAATCATATTTAGATGAGTCCTAAGATACCAGTAAGAACTTAATACATTTCAGTGGAAATGGTAATAAAAATTAAAGCTAGGATGCATACATTTAAAAAAGTAAAGAACAGGGCACACTAAAAGAATAAAAAGCCAGAAATTTCACTTACAGTTCATCCCATTTAATAAGATAGAAGAAATTCTTATAAGTGCCAACCTTCTTTGATTGAATAGGTTTAAAAAGATCCTTTCCATTGTGAGAAAGGGAACATATCAAGTAGTATTTTTCATAACTGAGAAAAGAAAGGGTTTGATTTGATTTATATGTTGATAATACAAATTAGCTAACTAATACAAATACATCAGCAATTCTTCCCACAAAGTGACTAATATCTGAAATAATTTGGTCACCATTCATTTGAATTTTTAGAAATCCATCTGAAATTTAATCACTGCAAACTATGAAAATAGAGAAGAGGTATATAGCAAAGGGTGTACAGAGGGAAACATATGTCTGGAGGTACCAGACTAAAGGGGCACCATATTAACTGTAGCTGGAACATTTATTTCAATTTTGTGCTCAGTTAGTTACTAGCTTTAGATTTTAGTTAAATGACACTGA
>NW_007732009.1:18615-21828 GCF_000696425.1 Galeopterus variegatus
CGCACTCGGGAGAGTGCGGCGCTGGGAGAGCAGCAGCGCTCCCGCCGCGGGTTCGGATCCTATATAGGGATGGCCGGTGCACTTACAGCGCTCGCTGGCTGAGCACGGTGCAGCCAGTCTCAAAAAGGAAAAAAAAAAAAAAAGAAATATGCTCTTGTAGCTTTAAAGTTTAGCAATCAGTAAATTGTAAACTACTAAAAAAGAAAAAAAAAGTCCTGAAATCTAGTCCCATTACACTGTTTCAAATTACCCTGGCTCTAAAGGAAAGGCAGTCTTAAAAAGAGCAGTTTTAAATTGATTAATTTACTAACATTTGCTCTTATAAGTCTCAACATATATTTTCCTGCCATTTTTGTATGTGGTAGGAGTTACATTTTTCAGTGGAATAGCTTCAGACATCTCTGCAATTTTTATGAAAACCACAAAGCTATCTGGTGATTCTTGTATCATCCATTTAAACACCAAGATGACAGTGGTCATTGACATTTTACAAGATTAGAATAGCTTCTTGGTAAACCTGTGTACATTTTCTTTTAAACAGTGACTTACTTTGATACCCAGTTACTCGAAATTCCATGTGCAGCAAAAATAGTAAACTGGAGCTGTTCTGCTGTAGTCCAGGCTTCCTTGATGTTCCTGCTACTTTGGGCACAGTCTGCAGGACTCCTACCAGAATTTGCATGGAGTCTGAGAAGATCATAAATTGCCGCAGTTAATTGGTCCATGCTGACGTGAACAGGATTTTCAGCATTCAGTGAGCCTAGATTTAAAGAAAATGTTAATATAATTCTCTGAAAAAGCAAAGATTATTGCTAAAATTTAAAGAATTTAAAGACATACCCCCAATTGAATTCTTGCTAGTGTCTCCTCCTCCAGACAGTGAAGTCTCCTGCACATATACACAAATTAGTCTGAAAACTGCCCATGATGTATATAAAATGTTTAACTTTATCTTCAATACCTTTAATTAAAAACTATATCAAAGAAACCCTTCCCAGGGGGAACTTTCCAAAAGTGTCTTCAGAAATAATAAGACAATAAATAATGAACAAAGAAAGGGAAAATCCCAAACCAACTAAATAGATGATTTTTAGTATCAAGAAAATCAGAATAACTGAACAATACTGCTAAATATAGAAAACAAAATCTGCCTTGTTAAACCAATTAAGTAATTAATATTAACTTGAAATCCGGAAGTGATAAGTACACTAATATAGTATTTTATCCTTAAAGACAAGAATCTAGAACTCATCTATTATCATTTGGTGGCTCAAAAAAGCTCTTATAATTATTTAAATTAAGCTCCCCTACCACCTACTCTCTGCTCCTTTATCCGGTAAATGAGTAAAATGAATAGAAGCCTCAGACAACCTTAGGACCATGGTAGTTAATCACCTGCAAGTAATTTCATATATAATTTTTAATTTCTAAAAAGAAGCACATAATAAGAAAGAAGAAAAAAAGAAATCCAAATCTCTGTGTGCCACATGGATAGGATCTCTGTGAGAATGAATGGACTATCTCCTAGATATAGGGATACTCCATCGACCTAACTTTTTCTTTTAAATTTACAGTGGCTTACTAAATCTACCTTTTCTTTCGTCCTTCCAATCAAAGATATAAACATCCCTATGAACAGAATTAATTAAATTCCCATGGAAATACTATAAGGAAGAGATTTATTAAAAGCAATTGTATGACATAAAAGAGGGCTCTTTTTTTTTTTTTTGTCTTTTTTCCGTGTCCGGCAACGGATCGCAACCCTCAGTGTTGNCCTCGGTGTTGCTCCCGCGCCTCGCTCAGCCAGCGAGCGGGACCGGTCCGTATGTGGGATCCGAACCCTCGCCGCCGCGCTTCCCAAGTGGCGCACTATCCAGTGCGCCACCAGGCCGGCCCCAAAGAGGGCTCTTAAACTGGCTGCTTCTAAGGCTTTTTGGTCATTTCAACAGGGAGGGGATATGGTCCAAAGTAGAACTTCCCCCATTGGCAATCATGAACGTTTCCATCCAGAGGGAGAAGTGACAGCTATTACCTTCCAGGTCCTCTAAGCTCAGTATGTATTTTTAAACACCCAACCACCTCATGTATGCCAGAGGTCCTCCTCTACACACGGAGAGTTCACAGTTTGGCATCCAACTATTATTCAATGTCAGCTCTCACAAAGCTCTTCCAAGGCAGCCCATCTTTTTACCAAGGAATACCCCCAACCTAATGAATTACTGAACCAAAAGTAAAAGCCAAAGTTAAAATGATAATATTTTGTCCAGCTGAGGGCAAAAATCTCCCAGTTTAAGTGATAGATGCTCACTTAAGTATATATTTGTATGTAATAAAATGCTAGTTACTAAAAATACTCACATCAGCGCTTTTACTCCTTGGAAGATTAACTGCTCTCTTTAGCTTCTTTACTGATTCTGTAATGGCAAGAGTCTCTACACCATCTAAAGCACTACAGATTTTTCTTACAGCTTTAATTACTTGATCTACCGCTCGGTGCTGGTTCTTTAAAAATAAAAAGTAAAATAAACATAAGTATGTAAAATATATAGGTCCAATTTCAAAGATGAAGTCAGAAATTAGATATTTTAGATGTGCCTAAGAACAGATATCCTCTACTGTTTTGCAATGAAAAGAAAAGAAACAAGATAGATTTTCAACGATATAGTTTACTTTGAAGTAGAGAAAAGGTAAACTTGGTTAATTTTCATTTTGTCTGACACAATTATTCATATAAAAATACCATTAATTTTACATAATCTTTATTTATATCTCTAATTATACATAATCTTTATACATAATTTTACATAATTTTTATAATCAGAAGAAAAAGCAATAAATTACTAACAAATTACTAAATTATTTCTAAAAACCAGAGTTATCTTTTTTATTCTCATTTGGGAATAATTTCCACATTGAAAATGACTCTTCTCTCCCTCCTGCAGAAATCAAAAAACAAGTTCTTCAGAGGTTGGTCATATAACAACACTGGGCAACAGTTATTAGAAGTGTCAACTTTTAAGCATCATTTACGTCTGTACCACCATCACTTTAAAAGTTTGATAAAAAAAAAAATACCTCCTTGTGGACAATTCTGTATCATTTCATCACAGTTGATTTCACTATGATCCACAAGTATACATGTACAAATACATTGTAAAATTACTTACCTGATGAGAATGATTTAAAAATCCTTCCTTACTCTTTTTTTTTTTT
>NW_007732009.1:22541-31291 GCF_000696425.1 Galeopterus variegatus
TGTGGGATCCGAACCCTCGGTGGGAGCGCCGCCGCGCTTCCCAAGCGGTGCACTACAGCAGTGCGCCACCAGGCCGGCCCCCTTCCTTACTCTTAATGAGAAGTACATATCTCATTAAGAAACACTCTTATATAATGAATTAATTCATAAAACATTTACGCCAAACTTTGATTGCCAAGTACTGTTAGAATGGGCTGAAACTCAATAGCATAGCATCCCTTAAAAATTTAAATTTTTCCACCCTTGAGTGCTAGCTACCATAAACCAAATGTTCCCATTCACCTTCAAGCTTAAATGAAACCATCTCATTTTCTCAAACATCTAATTGCCCTGCAGTCCTAAGGGCCTGAAGGTCTTGTTTTCTAGCTCCCCATTTTTTTTTTTACTTGACCTATATTTCTTCCTTTTTCTCTTCCTTCATGCAAAAACCTTTCCAGTTTTGAGGCTCATGGTATATTCCTATACTACTCTCTATCATTTTTTATGTGCCAGTTGTCTATTTATTGTTTATCAGTTCCAAATCTGCCCTTCTTTTGCTCTACTTTGTGATACTAGAGCTAGACCTTATGAACATTTCTCTCTGCCAGCTGGCACATTAGGTTTTGTTAACAGAGGACACTCCAAGACAACAGCAGCAAGAAGACATTTCCCATGTGGGTTCCAATCCTCCATTTTTTCTTTTTATACAGTGTGGGAGCCCAGTGGTCCTCAAAGACCAGCTGTAGCTACACCCTTAGTCCATGCTCTACCTATCTAAAAGCTCTGGATAAAGTTCTCTAGCAAGTTTCTTTGCCATAGGCATCCTGTGTGTTCCAATTATAGCCATACCCTCTTCAAAGGGGCTCAATTTCAGCCTAGGGTTTGGAGAGAGGCTTTACCATAAGTCCTTTGAGTTCCTCCAGTGACCATTTTTCTTCACCCTAGAGGTGAGAGATGCTTTTTTGCACCTGCTATTTCTGGATCCTTTAGAGCAGGGTTGGCAAACTTTTTCTTTAAAAGGCCAATTAGTAAATATTTTAGGCTTTATGGGTCACAATATCTGTTGCAATTCAACTCTGCCATTAAGGCATAAAAATATGCAAAGATAATACATAAGCAAATGATTGTGGTTGTGGTCCAGTAAAATTTTATTTACAAAAACAGCAGCAGGCCAGATTTGATGTGTAAGCCACAGTATGCCAACTGCTGCCTGAGTCCTCTTTACCTCTTTAGGAGTAACCATATTTTACTAATTAATGACTCTTTAAATTTCCCTACTTAAATAACTAATACAGTTTCTGTCTACTGACTGGCCCACAACTGACATAACTTCCTACTACCATGTGGTCATTTCCCCCACTACATACCATATTTTTGCTCTGAATATTTATCTTTCCACCCTACATCCTATAATAAAAGCCTCCATTACATACATGTCCCTGTGGAAAATTCATAGTATCTTCAACCTCAAAACTGTACCCTATCAGAACCTTAAGTACAATATCATACTCTCATCATAACCTCCTTTGCTTCCAGCCCTCACACCCTCTTTCTGACCAAACTGTTCTTTGAGCTCAGAGACTTCTCTTCTCTGCTGCTTCTACCAGGAAGCTGAGCACTTCTAAGAAAATCTCACAGCCATACAGATTCAACAGTTTTCTTTTTTTTTTTTTTCCTTTTTGTCTTTTTTCGTGACCGGCAATGGATCGCAACCCTCAGTGTCACGTGTCGCGCCCATACCGGACCGGGACCGACAATGGGATCGCAACCCTCGGTGTTGCGCCCGCACCTCGCTCAGCCAGTGAGCAGCCGGTCTGTATGTGGGATCCGAACCCTCGGCGGGAGCGCCAACGCACTCTCAAGCGGCGCACTGTAGCAGTGCGCCACCGGGCCGGCCCATTCTATTTCAGCAGGAACCTCTATGCCAGTTAACATTCCTTTTACCTGCCCTTGGTCAGCTCTCTTTCCCATTCCTCCTAGAATATTAAATAAAACCATTATTCCTTGCCTGAAAACTCCTGCTGCCACACTAACTTGATTTTAGCAAAATGTATTAACATCTTATCTCTAGAACTAAAGGCCTGGAGCAATCAAAACTCCTGCAACTTCTTAACCTATCCCTAAAATCTACCCAAGAGAAATTAAAATACATATCAACCCAAAGTCTTATACATGAATGTTTATAGCAGCATAATTCATGATAACCAAAAACTATAAATTTAAGTCCAAAGTCCATCATTTGGTGAATGAACAAAATGCAGAATAGCCATATGATGGAATAAAAAAGGAACATACTACAACATGGATAAACATCAAAACCAGTATGGTGTGTGAAAGAAACCAGATGTAAAAACGTACATTGTGTATGATTCCATTTACATGAAATGTCCAGGAAAGGTAAATCTATAAGACAGGAACCAGATCAGTAGTTGTTTGGAGCTGGGGCTGGGGGTAGGGATCAACTGCAAATTAGTTCATGGAAACTTTTCAGAGTGATAAAAATGTTCTAAAACTAGATTGTGGTGATAATTGTACAACTCTATGCATTTGCTAAAAATCACTGAATTATATGCATACAATGGGTCAATTTTATGGTATATAAATTATATCTTGATAAAGCTGTAAAAAATAAAGGGTCAAGGGTTTGGATCCCCATACTGGCCAGCCGCAAAAAGAACGGGGGAAGAGGCTTAGTAAATATGATAGAGAGTCACTATTTTAGGTGAGATGGTCAGTGAAGATGGTCCTGATGACATCCAACCACAGCCTTAATGGAGTGAAAGGGTAAGTCATGCATATATCTGGGGGAAGAGCATCAGAGGGAACAACAAGCACAACAGTCCCCAGTGGGGAGAATAACTGGCAGAAAATCAACCAGAAAAATGAAAAAGGAAAGTGTAAGAAGCCAGATCGGAGAGGCAGTAGGTCAGACTGTGCAGGGCCTTGAAGCCACACTTAGGCCTTTGAAGTTTACTGAGTAAGATAGTAAACAGGATTTTGAGCAAAAGAGTGACATGAAATAAATAAAATTTATAAACTCAAAAAAAGTTATCTTTCAAAGAATCATCTTTTGGCTTTGATTTTTTTTTTTCTTATTTTACATTTGCTTTCTGCTCTTATTTTCACTTATTTTTTTTTTTTTCTTTTTGTCTTTTTTCGTGACCGGCAACGGGATCGCAACCCTCGGTGTTGCTCCCGCACCTCGCTCAGCCAGTGAGCGGCCAGTCTGTATGTGGGATCCGAACCCTCGGCGGGAGCGCCACCGCACTTCCCAAGCGGCGCACTGTAGCAATGCGCCACCGGGCCGGCCCCTTATTTTCACTTTTTAAATAAACTTTCTATTTTGGCATACTTTTAGATTTACAGAAAGTTACAAAAATAGTACAGAGTTCCCATTTAGCACTGAGGGAAACTGAGTTAAGTAACATCTTACATATAACCATGTTACATTTGTCAAAACTAAGATATTAACATTGGCACATTACTCAGGTAAATAAACTCTAGTCTTTATTAAGATTTCACTGGTTTTTCCACTAACAACCTTTTGATTTTCCAGGATATAATCCAGGATACTACGTTGCATTTAGTGACTTATTTTTAAAAGATCATATTGGACAAGAGTATAAAATGGGAGACTAGTAAGGAGCTACTGCAACTGGCTAGGGCTGCAGCTTTGATTGTGATGAAAAGTGGTTACATTCTGAATGTATTTTCAAGGTAGAGCTGTCATAGATTGAAGGTGGAATGTGAAAGATCTTTTTCTTGGGAAGTCAAGGAAGACTCCAAGGTTTTAGCCTGAGCAAATGGAAGGACAAAGTTAACATTTATTAAGAAGGGGAAGTAATAAGGGAGGATGTATGGGGTAAGGGGTATATGGGATACCTCTGTACCTTCCTCTCAATTTTGGTCCGAACCCGAAAAGTGCTCTTAAAAAAAAAAGCCTTAAAAAAAAGAGGGGGGGGGGGGAGAAGACCGATAGATGAACAGATATGAAGGGTAATATTTTAAAAAATCAGTTTGTACATCTAAAATTTGAGATGTTAGACATCCTTATAAAGATGTCAAGCAACAGATATTTGAGTCTGGCATTGAGGGAAAGGGTGAAGGTTGGAGATACAAATTTCAGAGTCATCAGCCTAGGGGTAGAGAAAGATCACCTAGGATGTGAATAGAGAGAGAAGAGGTCCCAGAACTGAGCCCTGAAGGCATTCTAATGTTTAGTGGTCAGGAAGATAAAGAGATCAAAAGAAGCCACAAGTGAGTGAGCTAGAGCAGCCAATGGAAATAGGAGAACCAAGAAGGTGATATCCCAGAGGCCAACTAAGTGTTTCAAGAAGGGAGAAATGATCAACTGTATCAAAAACTACAGAAAGCTGATAAAAACAAAGACTAAGAACTGACTACTGAAGTCAGGATCATGGAAGTCCTTGATGACCTTAATAAGTACAGTTTCAGAGGAGTGCTAAGAATGAAAGCCTATATGGAGTGGGTCCATAAGAGAATCAGAAGAAAGGAAATGGAAGCAGCAAAAACAGATAATTTTCAGGTGTTTTGCTGTAAGGAGAATAGAGAAGTGTGATGGTTGCTGCAAGGGGATGTGGATTTTTTGTTTTATATTCAGACGGGTAACTCTTCTTCTCTCCCTGCAATGATTTTCCTTGTGATCCCGTCCAGTCTTGTGGGTGCAAAATACCATTTACATTCTCTAGCCTGGACCTCTCACAGTGAATTCCAGATTCATGTCAACTGCCTACTCAGCATCTCTACTTGAATGAATAACAGTCATCTCAAACATAATGTCCAAAATTGAGTTCCTGATCTTTCCCCCAAACCTGCTCTTCTCACAGTTTTCCACATATCATTAAAAGGCAACCCAAAACTTCCAGTTGCTCAGGTAGAAAATCTTGGGAGTTACACTATGCTCCTCTCTCTTCTCAGACTCCACATCCAATCTATGCATAAATCTACCTAGCATGAACTTCAAAATATTTCACAGAATTCAACCCCTTCTTACCACATTTACTCAACCACCCTGGTCTGAGCCATCATCATATCTCCTGTGGCTAGCAAAGTAAGATCTTCCGAACATTTGTTTCCACTCTTGCCTCCCTCCCTCACTCTATTACAGCTACAAGGGCCTACCAGACCCTGTCTATACCAGGCACACTCCCTTCTTAGGCCTTTGTACTTACTGTTCTTTCTTCCTGGAACACTCCTCCTCGAGATAACCCAACAGCTTCTCCTCTTCCTTCTCCTCCAGTTTTTTGCTCAAATTCATCTTCTCAGTGAGGCCTTTTATGACTACCTTATTCGAAAATACAATGCTTCTCTCCTCCTATATTTTTCTCTATAGCACTTACCACATGATATAGCATTTATTTGCTAGTTTACTTTATTGTCTGTCTTCTCCGATCTAGAAACTCTCTGAGGGCAGGATTACCGTTTCTTTTATTCACTCCCATATCCTCAGTACTACAACACTGCCTCACAATGAGGAGACACTCAGTAAATATTTATTGAATAAATGAATATGTTTATATGCAGATAAGAATGTACCAGTAGCTACAAATCTGGAAGTCATCCATGATATCATGATATATACATATATATGTTTCTGTTCATGGTTCCTGGCTCATAAACTCCCAAAGCCCTTGTTCTTTTGTTATAATGTTGGGGTTCAGGCCTAAGAATCAAACCTCAGAAAACAGTTTTTCTCTTGACCTTCTCCTACCATCCTTTCACCTGCTTCCTTTTCTCCCCAAGGCAGGCCACAGAAATTAAAAATAAACTCTAATTTTTCCACTGCCTTTCTGTCTTGGAGCTGGCCATAAAGTAATTCTCTGAACTACCTTGTCTGATTGTAGTCATAAGACCCATATTTCAGAAGGGGTCCTGCCCCATACATGAAGTCTACATAAAAGGCACAAGAAAATAGGATACAGGGAGCTTCTGGACAGCTGAATTCATGGAGGCTTGTAGAAAGGTGAACAAGTCATCCACATGCCAGAAGGTTGGTGCACCCCAACTCCACAGAAAAGGAACCTCCTTTGCTCAGGACCCTTCCAGACCTCGCCCTATATATCTCTTCATCTGGCTGTTTATTTGTATCCTTTAAAATATCCTTTACAATAAACTGGTAAATGTGTATCCTTGAGTTTTAAATGAGCCTAAAGAGGGGGTTGTACGAACCCCAACTTGAATCCAGTCAGTCAGAAGTTCTGGAGGCCCAGGCTTGCAACTGGTGCCTGAAGTGGGCTGAGTCTTGTGGGACTAAGCCTTCAACCTGTGGGATCTGACACTATCTCCAAGTAGTTGGCATCAGAATTAAACTGGAGGACACCCACCACCTGGTGTCTGCTGCAGAACTGATTGCCTGCTTGGTGTATGAGGAAAATCCCCCGCACATTTGGGAACAGAAGTTTTCTGTATTGATTGTGGCGTGAGAACAGAGAAAAAGCAATTTGTGTTTTTTCCCACTCGTTATCTTATACTCTTCTTTCCTCTTCTCTCACATTCCATCACCTACCAAAATCTTATCAATTTTATCTCCAAAATACTTTGTTTCCTTTTGCCTTCACCATTCTCATTATCTTCCACCTGGACTACTATAAAAACCTAAGTAGTCTCCCTAAAACTATTCCTGTCAGCCTTAAATCTAACCTGCACAGTATGGCCAGAGTGATTTCAGAGAACAGGACTAAATAAGTCACCCCCTCCACTCTAATCCCCACCCTTGGCTAAAAAACACCCAAAATGGCTAGAGCAGGGGTCAGCCAACCTTTTCTGTACAGGGCCAAACATAAATAGTTTAGGCTATTGCAGTACATAGGCTTTGTAGGTCTCTGTTCCAACTACTCAACTCTTGTGTTGGAGTACAAATGCAAATGACAATAAACAATATGTAAACAAATGGGGTATAGTTGTGTTCAAAAAGTTTACTTACAAAAACAAGTTGTTCCCCTGACCTAGAGGATAAAGTAAAACTTCTTAACATGGAATATAAGGTGGTAACTTATGTTTGGCTATATCCAATGTCAACTCCCAATCTTCATTTCACACTCTCTATTACAGAACTGTTTATACTGCCACATAAGTATCATACCTGTGTGCTTCTGTTTATACACCCTTCCCAACTTTCTTCCGGCTAACTCATACTGTTTAAGTTTTGGCTCAGGTAATATCCTTTCTAAGAGGACTTCCTTTAACCCTCAAATTGGGTAAGGTACCCTTCCTAGATCTCCCAAAGAACCCCAATGCATACCTCATACTAACTTTATTATACTATATATTTTGTTTAAATTTTGTTTAAATCCCTCACCATTAGTTATTAAGTTCCTGACAGGAGGGGACAAGGTCATTCATTTTCATAACTCCAGTATCTAGCACACAGTAAGTACCCAATAAATGCTTTCTGAATTGAACTGAAGGTTTCTCTTAGCAATAAACCTGACGTGAGAGTAAATCTGTTGACTCAATCATTATTAAGAATTTCTGTCAATAAGTTACATAAAAAAAGACATCCAACATTAACATCAAGAATACAATTTTATTTATTTTTTCCTTAAGAAAAACAGCATTTTATCCAACAGAAGAGAAACACTGAAGTGTGCAAAAATTAACCAGGTGTGGGTGAGGAGCTGGACAGAAATTCCTACACCATCACAACCAGCCAGACTTCATCCATTTCCACTTTAGCCTGGATTTAGGCATGGACTGAGTTCAGTTGTTTAGGTCTGGTTTATGATAAGGCCACACAGAGAGCAGATCAAATCAAACCAACCATCTGGTCAATCTATCACTTGCAGATCCTAAGGGCAGGGCGTATTTCCTCTCAAGAGGAACAAGATTACAACTGGAGATGGAGTTGGTGACTTTTAATTTGTGAGATTTAGGCCTGTGCGCAAACTTTCCCTCCCCTTCAGAAAAGAATTCCTTCCAGGGTGATTCCCGAAGATGTTTGTCCACAGATACAGTATGTCCCTTTGTTGTAAATATGTATCTGGTTCCAGATTCCTGTACTGGATTCTCTTCATCAAATAGCAGATACAAGTATTTGCAGGTCTCACTAAGAAAGAAGCTCTCCACCTGGCCCTCTGTCGACTTGTCAATGATGTGATGCAGTGTGGCATACTCAGATTTGACTTTTGTATATTTCTCCAGACTGCAGAAAACCCATTCCTACATGGAGGGAGAAGGGATTTTTGGTTGCCTGGTAGGGAAGATATGTGGATTCCTGTTGGGCCATATTACGGTGCATTTTCGCCATAAGGGATTTTCCCATATCTAATGTCTGTTTCTTGGTGGGGGCAGGGCGGCAGCCATGTTGCGTGCGAGCCGCAAGCTCGTCGCCGCCATTTCATGTGGGCCAAAGCGCACGTACCTAACTACTCCCTTTTCCGGGGTTCTATGACTCTGCACTTTTTTCCCGCCCTACTTTCTCCCGTCCCTCCACGGCGTGGCCGCCCCTGATTGGGTGACGGCTCCCCCACCCTGTCCTCTCTATATAAGCTCCTGTCCCCTCGCAATAAACGGAGTTCCGGCTTTGACCACTCTCCTGGCTCGGTGGTGTTCTTTCTCGGCCCCCGGGGAGGAAGGTCCTGGGGGGGAAGGGCCGTGCCAGCGACACTCATCATCCCGCTCAGCCCCACAAGGGACCCCCGGCTGGACCGGGGTCTCTTCCCGCTCGGTTTTGTCGGCCTCTGGCTCGGGCCGGGGTCTCTTCCCGCTTGGTTTTGTCGGCCTCTGGCTCAGGGAGGCCCGACAGTAGCAGA